>NC_041383.1:179086633-179321337 GCF_002162155.2 Triticum dicoccoides
CGGTGCGCGACGGGGCGCGGCGCGGCGGGAGGGGAGGCGGGCAGGGTGGCCGGAGGCACGGCGGCGGCTGGATCTGGGGAGGGAGCTGAAAACTCCCTCCCGCGCGAACGAGAGGAGGAAACCGGGTCGGGGAGGGGTTGGGCTGCCAACCCCTGTTTCTACAGGCTGGGAAGGAGTATAGGGGTTGAGCCTCGAAAAAAATTTAAGGGTTTAAGGGTTAAGGGGTTCTATTCTTGCGATTTTTTCGTCTCAACCCGTAAAAAAACAGTTATTTTTAAGGGTTTGAGGGTTTAGGGGTACTACTAGTAATGCTCTAACCAGTTACGAAGCACCGATACGGCCAGAACTGGTGTATCGGCGTACTGCACGCCACCGATACTCGGATACGCAGGATACGGCTCCGATACGTGTATCCTAAGAGTATCCCGATTTTTGACTTGAAAAGAAAGAAAATAATTCCGATACGCACTGTGGAGACGGCAGGATACGGGCTGGACACGGCAAGGACGTCGCCAGCCCCGAGCCCAATAAGAAGCCCACAAACCTAACCCTAACATTTGCTCTGTACTCTCTGTATCGGACGGGGGACTGCAGGAGCGCACAGCCGCCGCTGCCTGAGTGGCTCGCCGCCGCCGTCTCGACTGACTCTGACTGGAGTGTTCTCCGCCGCCGTCGCAAGAGCTGCTTCTTGTGTGCTTGGCTGACTGGTTCCCGTGTGCTGGCCTGACCGCTTGTTGTGTGCTCGTCTGATTCCCCCCGAGCCCCGAGTGATGTGTGCTTGCTTCTTGGTATTGCTTGCTTGCTGATGTGTGATGCTACTGCCCACTGCTAGGGAAGCTGCTTGGTATCTACTCCAAGTTGCATGTTATGTCTCTATCAATAACCACAATCAATACTATATATGCTGCCCGTTTAGAAACAAATCCACATTCTCAGGGCATATTTGTATAGAACAACAATGCAATTTTTTATCCCTATGTGTAGCTAAAATAGTGGTTTTAGAAATTTAGCATGAAGATGTGTTTTGATCTCACACATTTTATTATGTTTGTTTTTACTACATGTCATTTTATTAATTATTTATATATACTCGCCGTATCGCCGTATTGATGTTTCTAGAAATTGCCGTATCCCATGTCGCCGTACCCGTATCGCCGTATCAGTGTCGCCGTATCGGTGCTTCATAGCTAACCAGGCACAACCACCCGTGCCTCTGGACCAGAAGCAAGCATCGCCTAGCCGGCCACACAAGCGTAGCACAAGCCCTCTTTATGGCAGCCTAGCTTGTACTCGAAATGCTCCATCCATGCCTTAACGTGCAAGAACACAGCACTAGCGGACAACGGCGCCACTATGTGTAAAGCGGTTTTAGCAAGTGCCCCATTGCTGAAACTGGTCAGGCAGGCCACGAGTTGGACTCCACTTGACTGTTCATGCATTTGGACACCGTAAAGTTTATATTCTTGGTCCCCAGAAACTGCACTTTCGTGAAAATGTCGTCGTAGCCGCGAGTGACCGAAAATCGGTGCCTTGTCAGTGGCACATGAGTCCGGTGTAACGAGCATTTCCCTCGGTACATATGAGGATGTCCATTTGATTTTTCTGCATGCACCTACCAATGGTTTACAAGTGGGGGACCTGACCTAATTGGTTGCCACCTTTGGTCGATCGTCGTGCCATGCGTGGAAAGACACATGGTGACCCATGCTTTGGCGCCCAAAAGAACAATTAACTGCGTGCCCTAGCTAGGCTTGCATGCATAAACAAGGAACCGACACACACTTGCCGGGTTGGAATAATTGGAGGCACAAGAGAGGGAACGCTTGGGAGCCAACCACTTAACCTCAAATCTGTGGGAAAAGCAAGGTCGCTTTCCCCTGATATAACAAATGATTGGTGTACATGCGTGACGGATCGATCTATCTAGGCTGCAAACGCATAAGATATTGCTGAACTGAGCGCCACTCGTGGTGAATCGGTGAATCTTCCTCTTCTTTATGTGTCTGGATGGAACCCTAATATTTAAGCATGTCACGAATCAGGGCTACAAGGGGCGATCACATGCTGGTCACATTCGCGAGGCAGTGAGTGTTAAAAGGAGCTCTTTTCCTCTTCTTAGGTCCAAAGCGATGACAAGACCGTGCACATGATCGCCAAGTTGCACCAGTACTGGCTTTGCTAGATAGATGGATAGCTTTATGTTTTTATCGATCGCTGCGTGCGTGGTGCAAGGTGGTGCGTGGTGGTCCTGTCCTGGGTACGTAGCTAGCTCGAGCGCGCGCGGCGGCCGCCGTGGTCTCGTGCGTGCGTGGGTTCGCCGGCGGGTCACGGGGCCAGCGAGTGGCCACGGCGGAAAGGGCAAAATATACGGAGGAAAGACGAGTAAAGCGGGGAGAAAACTAGTGTGCCATCTTCATTTTTTCAGAAAGGAGACGGGCAAAGCGAAGAGGCTATGCGTGCATGGCCGCCGGGTGGCTGGCCGCTATGCATACGCATGGCTGTACGTATCAGCGTCACAGGATTGAGCAAGATTGCACGCGAGATCCGGCAGCGTTTAGTACGTAAATTATTGGTGCTTTGCACCTTGCTTGCTGGAGGTGACTGTAGCTGGAACTGAACTTCTTGGTACACAGTATTGTATCGACAGCCCAGCTAAAAAAAGGTATGGTATCAACGACGAGATTTATTGCAATAGAATTTAACCAACAACTTACATAGTAGTAAATGAATTGGACGCGCAAAACGCGCGACCGTTACCCCTAATCGATGCAACGCGATGTCGCAAGGCTCTCCACGTAACCGCAACCGTTCACGCTGGAACGATCAAAGGCACGGTCACACGTCATCCCGCTGTCCGCTGAACCCATCAAGTTTTCCTTTACTTTTTCTGATAAAAACACACCCTTTTATTATTTAAACTTCCACAATGTCGTCAATACAAAATATGTGGATGGGCTACTAGCCCCGTGGCCAGAGCACGGTGGGGTCTCATAGCCGACGCGTGTCCAAGCCACGGCTCGAGCGTTGTATATCACATTCCCCTCTTAGTTAAAAAGCCTAACTAACCAAACATGGCGTCCTACAGGAAGGGATGTTGACACCCTCGCCAAATTGTATGCTTCAAAATTATTGGCGCTTTGCACTTTGCTTGCTGGAGGTGAACTGTGTCTGGAACTGAACTTCTTGGTACACAATATCATATCAGCAGCCCAGCTAAAAAAAGGTATGGTATCAACGACAAGATTTCTTGCAATACAATTTAACCAGCAACTTACATAGTAGTAAATGAATTGGACACGCATAACGCGCGACCGTCACCCCTAATCGTGGCAATGCGATGTCGCAAGGCTCTCCATGCAACCGCAACCGTTCGCGCTGGAACGATCAAGACACGGCCACACGTCATCCCGCTGAACCCCATAAAGTTTTCCTTTTATTTTAATGATAAAAACACACCCTTTATTTAAACTTCCACAACATCGTTAATACAAAATATGTGCATGGGCTACTAGCCCCGTGGCCGGAGCGCGGTGGCGTCTCATAGCCGACGCGTGTTCAAGCCTTGGCTCGAGCGTTGTATATCACATTCCCCTCTTAGTTAAAAAGCCTAACTAACCAAACATGGCGTCCTGCAGGAAGGGATGCCGACACCCTCGCCAAATTGTATGCTTCAAAATTATTGGCGCTTTGCACTTTGCTTGCTGCAGGTGAACTGTGTCTGCAACTGAACTTCTTGGCACACAATGTCATATCAGCAGCACAGCTAAAAAAAGGTATGGTAGCAACTTACATAGTAGTAAATGAATTGGACGCGCATGACGTGCGACCGTTACCCCCAATCACCGCAATGCGATGTCGCAAGGCTCTCCATGCAACCGCAACCGTTCGTGCTGGAACGATCAAGGCACGGCCACACGTCATCCTGTTGGGGAACGTAGTATTTTAATTTTTTTGCCTACGATCACGCAAGATCTATCTAGGAGAAGCATAGCAACGAGCGGGAAGAGTGTGTCCACGTACCCTTGTAGACCGAAAGCGGAAGCGTTTAGTGACGCGATTGATGTAGTCGAACGTCTTCATGATCCGACCGATCCAAGCACCGAACGTACGGCACCTCCGAGTTCTGCACACGTTCAGCTCGATGATGTCCCTCGAACTCTTGGTCCAGCAAAGTGTTGAGGGAGAGTTCCGTCAGCACAACGGCGTGGTGACGGTGATGGTGAAGTAATCCACGCAGGGCTTCGCCTAAGCACTACGTGAATATGACCGGAGGCGTAAACTGTAGAGGGGGACGCCGCACACGGCTAACAATGTTTTTTGTGTGTTCTAGGGGCCCCTCCCCACATATAGATAGGTGGGAGGGGGAGGAATCCTACTTGGGGGGCCTTGTCCAATTCGGCCTCCCCCTTCCAAAAGTGTTGGAGGGGGAAGGAAAGAGAGGGGGGAGAGAAGGGAAGGGGAGGCCGAATCCTCCTCTTTCCTTTCTCTCCTCCCCTCCTTCCTTCTCCTCCTATTTGGCATATATGTGGCGCACCAGCCCACTAGGGGTTGGTCTGTCCCACCCTTGGCCCAATAAGGCCCATATCTTGAAGGAAATATGCCCTAGAGGCAATAATAAAGTTATTATTTATTTCCTTATTTCATGATAAATGTTTATTATTCATGCTAGAATTGTATTAATCAGAAACTTAGTACATGTGTGAATACATAGACAAAACAAAGTGTCCCCAGTATGCCTCTACTTGAGTAGCTCGTTTATCAAAGATGGTTATGTTTCCTAACCATAGACATGTGTTGTCATTTGATGAACGGGATCACATCATTCTCCTCGTTACCGACAAGTCTCTTTGATGGACAAGACCCATTTATTAGCTTACCATTATGATCGTTACAGTTTCATTGCTACTGCTTTCTTCATGACTTATACATGTTCCTCAAACTATGAGATTATGCAACTCTCGAATAGCGGAGGAACACCTTGTGTTCTATCAAACGTCACAATGTAACTGGGTGATTATAAAGGTGCTCTACAGGTGTCTCTGATGGTACTTGTTGAGTTGGCATAGATCGAGATTAGGATTTGTCACTCCGATTGTTGGAGGGGTATCTCTGGGCCCTGTCGGTAATGCACATCACTATAAGCCTTGCAAGCAATGTGACTAATGAGTTAGTTGCAGGATGATCCATTACAGAACAAGTAAAGAGACTTGCCGGTAATGAGATTGAACTAGGTATTGAGATACCGACGATCGAATCTCGGGCAAGTAACATACCGATGACAAAGGGAACACCGTATATCATTATGCGGTTCGACCGATAAAGATCTTCGTAGAATATGTGGGAGCCAATATGAACATCCAGGTTCCGCTATTGATTATTGACCGGAGACGTGTCTCAGTCATTTCTACATAGTTCTCGAACCGGTAGGGTCCGCACGCTTAACGTTCGATGACGATCGGTATTATGAGTTTATGTGTTTTGACGTAGCGAAGATAGTTCGGAGTCACGGATGTGATCACGGACATGACGAGGAGTCTCTAAATGGTCGAGACATAAAGATTGATAAATTGGATGACTATATTCGGACACCGGATGAGTTTTGGGGGTCACCAGATAATTATCTGTGTGCCGTGGGGTTATCAGAACCCCCGGGGGGGACTAATGGGCCAACATGGGCCTTGTGTGTGTGAGAGAGGAGGGAGCCATAGGGCTGGCCGCACGGCCCCCCCCCCCTTGAGGAGTCCGAATTGGACAAGGAGGGGGGGCGCCCCCTCTTCCCTCCCTCTCTCTCCCTCTTCTTCCTTCCCCCTTCCTCCTCCTAGTTGGACTAGGAAAGGGGGGGGGGGTCCTACTCCTACTAGGAGGACTCCCCCCTCCTTGGCGCGCCCCAAGGGCCGGCTGGCCTCCCACTTGTTCCTTTATATACGGGGGCAGGGGCACCCTAGAACACAACAACAAACATTGTCTTAGCCGTGTGCGGTGCCCCCCTCCACCATAATCCACCTCGGTCATATCATTGCAGTGCTTAGGCGAAGCTCTGCATCGGTAGCTTCATCATCGCCGTCATCACGCTGTCGTGCTGACGAAGCTCTCCCTCGCCACTCAACTGGATCGAGAGTTCGAGCGACATCGCCGTGCCGAACGTGTGCAGATCACGGAGGTGCCGTACTTTCGGTACTAGGATCGATCAGATCGTGAAGACGTACGACTACATCAATCGCATTGTCATAACGCTTTCGCTTACGGTCTACGAGGGTACATGGACTACACTCTCCCCTCTCGTTGCTATGCATCACCATGATCTTGCGTGTGCGCAGGAAATTTTTGAAATTACTGCGTTCCCCAACAGTGGAATTCGAGCCAGGTCTATGCGTAGATGTTATATGAACAAGTAGAACACAAGTGAGTTGTGGGCGATAATAGTCATACTGCTTACCAGCATGTCATACTTTGATTCGGCGATATTGTTGGATGAAGCTGCCCGGACCGACATTACATGTACACTTACGTGAGACTGGTTCTACCGACGTGCTTTGCACACAGGTGGCTGGCGGGTGTCAGTTTCTCCAACTTTAGTTGAATCGAGTGTGGCTACGCCCGGTCCTTGTTGAAGGTTAAAACATCACATACTTGATGAAAAATCGTTGTGGTTTTGATGCGTAGGTAAGAACGGTTCTTGCTCAGCCCATAGCAGCCACGTAATACTTGCAACAACAAAGTAGAGGACGTCTAACTTGTTTTTGCAAGGCATGTTTTGTAACGGAGTTATCGGCAACTGGCAGGAGCCATATGGTTGTCGCTTTATTGTATGAAATGCAAACGCCATGTAATTGCTTTACTTTATCACTAAGCAGTAGCAATAGTCGTAGAAGCAATAGCTGGAGAGACGACAACGATGCTACGATGGAGATCAACGTGTCGCGCCGGTGATGATGGTGATCATGACAGTGCTTTGGAGATGGAGATCAAAGGCACAAGATGATGATGGCCATATCATATCACTTATATTTATTGCATGTGATGTTTATCCTTTATGCATCTTATTTTGCTTAGTTCGGCGGTAGCATTATAAGATGATCTCTCACTAAATTTCAAGGTACAAGTGTTCTCCCTGAGTATGCACCATTGCGAAAGTTCGTCATGCCGAGACACCATGTGATGATCGGGTGTGATAAGCTCTATGCTCACATACAATGGGTGCAAGCCAGTTTTGCACACGCAGAATACTCGGGTTAAACTTGACGAGCCTAGCATATGCAGATATGGCCTCGGAACACTAAGACCGAAAGGTCGAGCATGAATCATATAGTAGATATGATCAACATAGTGATGTTCACCATTGAAAACTACTCCATCTCACGTGATGATCGGGCATGGTTTAGTTGATTTGGATCACGTGATCACTTAGATGATTAGAGGGATGTCTATCTAAGTGGGAGTTCTTAAGTAATATGATTAACTGAACTTTAATTTATCATGAACTTAGTCCTGATAGTATTTACATAACTACGTTGTAGATCAATAGCTCGTGATGCAGCGCCCCGTTTATTTTTGATATGTTCCTAGAGAAAAATAAGTTGAAAGATGATAGTAGCAATGACGCGGACTTGGTCCGTGATCTGAGGATTATCCTCATCGCTGCATAAAGAATTGTGTCCTTGATGCACCGCTAGGTGACAGACCTATTGCAGGAGCAGATGCAGACGTTATGAACGTTTGACAAAGCTCAGTATGATGACTACTTGATAGCTTAGTGCATCATGTTTTACGACTTAGAACCGGGACTTCAAAAAAATGTGTTGAACGCCACGGAGCATATAAGATGTTCCAAGAGTTGAAATTGGTATTTCATACTCATTCCCGTGTCAAGAGGTATGATACCTCTGACAAAATACTTTGCATACAAGATGAAGGAGAATAGCTTAGCTAGTGAGCATGTGCTCAGAATGTCTGAGTACTACAATCACTTGAATCAAGTGGGAGTTAATCTTCCAGATAAGATAGTGATTGACAGAGTTCTCTAGTCACTGTCACCAAGTTACTGGAACTTCGTGATGAACTATAATATGCAAGGGATGGCGAAAGTAATTCCCGAGCTCTTCGCGATGCTGAAATCGGCGAAGGTAGAAATCAATAAAAAGCATCAAGTGTTGATGGTTGACAAGACCACTAGTTTCAAGTAAAAGGGCAAGGTAAAGAAAGGGAACTTCACGACGAGTGACAAGCATGTTGTCACTCCCATGAAGAAGCCCAGAGCTAGACCCAAGCCTGAAACTGAGTGCTTCTACTACAAAGGAAATGGTCACTGGAAGTGGAACTGCCCCAAATAATTGGCAGATAAGAAGGATGGCTAAGTGAACAAAAGTATATTTGATATACATGTTATTGATGTGTACTTTACTAGTGTTTATATCAACCCTCAGTATGTGATACTGGTTTTGTTGCTAAGAGTAGTAACTTGAAACAGGAGTTGCAAAATGAATAGAGACTAGTTAAGGGCGAGGTGACAGTGTGTGTTGGAAGTAATTCCAAGGTTGATAAGATCACCATCGCACACTCCCTTTACCTTCGGGACTAGTGTTGAACCTAAAATAAATGTTATTTGGTGTTTTCGTTGAGCATAAATATGATTGGATCATGTTTATTGCAATATGATTATTCATTTAAGTCAAATAATAATTGTTGTTCTATTTACATGAATAAAACCTTCTATGGTCATACACTCAATATAAGTGGTTTATTGAATCTCGATCGTAGTGATACACATATTCATAATATTGAAGCCAAAAGATGCAAAGTTAATAATGATAGTGCAACTTATTTGTGGCACTGCCGTTTAGGTCATATTGGTGTAAAGCGCATGAAGAAACTCCATGTTGATGGGCTTTTGGAATCACTTGATTATGAATCACTTGATGCTTGCGAACCATGCCTCATGGGCAAGATGACTAAGACTCCGTTCTCCGGAACAATGGAGCAAGCAACTGACTTATCAAAAATAATACATACTGATGTATGCAGTCTGATGAGTGTTGAGGCTCGCGGCGGGTATCGTTATTTTCTGACCTTCACAGATGATTTGAGAAGATATGAGTATATCTACTTGATGAAACATAAGTCTAAAACATTTGAAAAGTTCAGAGAATTTCAAAGTGAAGTGGAAAATCATCGTAAAAAGGAAATAAAGTTTCTATGATCTGATCACGGAGACGAATATTTGAGTTACGAGTTTGGTCTTCATTTGAAACAATGTGGAATAGTTTCGCAACTCACGCCACCTGGAACACCACAACGTAATGGTGTGTCCGAATGTTATAACCGTACTTTATTAGATATGGTGTGATTTATGATGTCTCTTACCGATTTACCATTATCGTTTTGGGGTTATGCATTAGAGACAACTGCATTCACGTTAAATAGGGCACCATCTAAATCTGTTGAGACGACACCATATGAACTGTGGTTTGGCAAGAAATCTTAGCTGTCGTTTCTTAAAGTTTGGGGCGGCGATGCTTATGTGAAAAAGTTTCAACCTGATAAGCTCGAACCCAAATCGGAGAAGTGCATCTTCATAGGATACCCAAACGAAATTGTTGGGTACACCTTCTATCAAAGATGAAAGATCCGAAGGCAAAATATTCGTTGCTAGGAATGGATCCTTTCTGGAGAAGGTGTTTCTCTCGAAAGAAGTGAGTGGGAGGAAAGTAGAATGAATTGGAAAGTAGTTCATAAAAAGAATCAGTTCCAGTGGTTCCTACACCAATTAGTGAGGAAGCTAATGATGATGATCATGAAACTTTGGATCAAGTTACTACCGAACCTTGTAGGTCAATCAGAGCATGTTCCGCACCACAGTGGTACTGTAATCCCGTTCTATAAGTCATGTTACTACATTATGACGAACCTACGAACTATGAGGAAGCGATGATTAGCCCAGATTCCGCGAAATGGCTTGAGTCCATGAAATCTGAGATGGGACCCACGTATGAGAACAAAGTGTGGACTTTGATTGACTTGCCCGATGATCGACGAGCCATTGAGATTAAATGGATCTTCAAGAGGAAGACGGATGCTGATAATAGTGTTACTATCTACAAAGCTAGAATTGTCGCAAAATGTTTTCGACAAGTTCAAGGCATTGACTATGATGAGAGTTTCTCACTCGTATATATGCTTAAAGTCTTTCCGAATCATGTTAGCAAATTGCCACATTTTATGAAATCTGGCAAATGGATAAACAAAATTGCATTCCTTAATGGATTTATTAAAGAAGAGTTGTATATGATGCAACTAGAAGGTTTTATCAATCCTAAAGGTGCTAACAAAATATGCAAGCTCGAGCGATCCAACTATGGACTGGTGCAAGCATCTCGGAGTTGGAATATAAGCTTTGATAAGTTGATCAAAGCATATAGTTTTATACAGACTTGCGGTGAAGCCTGTATTTACAAGAAAGTGAGTGGGAGCACTACAGCCTTTCTGATAAGTATATGTGAATGACATATTGTCGAGTTTTTTCAAAGAAAGACCTCGGTGAAGCTGCTTACATATTGATCATCAAGATATAGAGATAGATCAAGACGCTTGATAAGTTTTTTCAATGAGTACATACCTTGACAAATTTTTGAAGTAGTTCAAAATGGAACAGTCAAAGAAGGAGTTCTTGCCTGTATTGCAAGGTGTGAAATTGAGTAAGACTCAAAGCCCGACCACGATAGAAGATAGAACGAGAATGAAAGTCATTCCCTATGCCTCGGCCATAGGTTCTATAAAGTATGCCATGCCGTGTACCAGATCTATTGTATTCCCTACACTGAGTTTGGTAAGGGAGTACAATAGTGATCTAGGAGTAGATCACTGGACAGCGGTCAAAATTATCCTTAGTGGAATAAGGATATTTTCTCGATTATGGAGGTGACAAAAGGTTCATCGTAAAGGGTTACGTCGATGCAAGTTTTAACACTGATCCAGATGACTCTAAGTCTCAATCTGGATAAACATTGAAAGTGGGAGCAATTAGATAGAGTAGCTCCGTGCAGAGCATTGTTGACATAGAGATTTGCAAAATACATACAGGTCTGAATATGGCAGACCCGTTGACTAAACTTCTCTCATAAGCAAAACATGATCACACCTTAGTACTCTTTGGGTGTTAATTACATGGCGATGTGAACTAAGATTACTGACTCTAGTAAACCCTTTGAGTGTTGGTCACATGACAATGTGAACTATGGGTGTTAATCACATGGTGATGTGAACTATTGGTGTTAAATCACATGGCGATGTGAACTAGATTATTGACTCTAGTGCAAGCGGGAGACTGAAGGAAATATGCCCTAGAGCCAATAATACAGTTATTATTTATTTCCTTATTTCATGATAAATGTTTATTATTCATGCTAGAATTGTATTAACCGGAAACTTAGTACATGTGTGAATACATAGACAAAACAAAGTGTCCCTGGTATGCCTCTACTTGACTAGCTCGTTTATCAAAGATGGTTATGTTTCCTAACCATAGACATGTGTTGTCATTTGATGAACGGGATCACATCATTAGGAGAATGATGTGATGGACAAGACCCATTCGTTAGCTTAGCATTATGATCGTTACAGTTTCATTGCTACTGCTTTCTTCATGACTTATACATGTTCCTCAGACTATGAGATTATACAACTCTCGAATACCGGAGGAACACCTGGTGTGCTATCAAACGTCACAACATAATTGGGTGATTATAAAGGTGATCTACAGGTGTCTCTGATGGTACTTGTTGAGTTGGCATAGATCAAGATTAGGATTTGTCACTCCGATTGTCGGAGAGGTATCTCTGGGCCCTCTCGGTAATGCACATCACTATAAGCCTTGCAATCAATGTGACTAATGAGTTAGTTGCGGGATGACGCATTACAAAACGAGTAAAGAGACTTGCCGGTGACGAGATTGAACTAGGTATTGAGATACCGACGATCGAATCTCGGGCAAGTAACATACCGATGACAAAGGGAACAACGTATATCGTTATGCGGTTTGACCGATAAAGATCTTCGTAGAATATGTGGGAGCCAATCACTACAACAAAAACTGCCAGTAGAGACGTCGAATTTCATACCTAGGGACGTGTTATTTCACCTCTAGGCAACTGTAGAGTCGTTTTAGTAAAGCGTCTTTGGAGCGTCTTTCCACGGACCGTCTCAAACCATGTAGACACGCTTGTGAAGCGTCTTTACATGACATGGGACGCTATATAGAAACGTTCAACATCGTGTCTACACAGGTAGAGACATTATGATAGACACGCTCATATCACGTCTCTACTCACATAGACACATTTCATTTGCGTCTCGATACCATTGAGGCGCTTCTGTAAATACGTTCATCATGGGCCCGGTACTTGTACACGTTGTGTAGAAACGCTATATTTATCTTTAAATATACATAAGCGACTCAATACAAAGGGAATATTTAACTTTAAATATGGTTTGATTTATTTTGAATTTGTACTTCCTCATTTCAAATGATCATTTTATCATGACATGGCTGGACATGCAGATTAATCAAATAACATCATCATATGAAGGCACGATTCCACGCCATAGATTGCATTTGCAAACTTCACGTTATCAAAATTGACAAGCTGAGTTCCCCTAAAAAAAGGCAAGCTGAGTAGAATAATCAGCCCGAACAGATACTTACACCGAATTTCACAACTGAATATTAACAGATATTCATACAGAACATGCAAATAAATAAGAAAATATCCTATAGTCTAGAACTATGGTTCTCAATTAAGCTAAAATATAACATAAGCCACAATACTTGTTCATTCACAGACTGGTTCATCAACTGATCCTAGCTCCTTCAGTGCACTCCCTTTTCAAATCCTCAACTACCCAATTACTCCTGGCTCCCTTAATGCACTCTCTTTTCAAATCCTCAACCGCCCTGAAAATGAAAATGAACAATGTTTTAGGCAAGTGCAAGATAAGATGTTCTTTGATAAATTATAAGAAGTGTATCATACAAATGCTTTGTTTGAATGGTTGGCATAGTTTTTTCTACCTAAAAGCCACAAAGATTTTGATAACTACAGTATCTTAAATGTGGATATTGGAGCACACTCGATGCTTGTATGGAAACATACTTACATGTGAGCAAGGCCAAGCAAAAACATAACCAACATCTCCTACTGTTTGGAATTTTTCATATGGTCTAACCAGTTCACATCACATAGATTTGTAGAACCACAGACAGAGACTGCACCATACTGCTCTCCAAGCATGTCTCCTTCAACCACATATGTTCTATCTTTGCCCCCTAAAATTCCATTGGTCACGAGTTTGTTTTTGCTTCTCAAATTGATTGAAAAAAACAGGACTTCAGTTTAATCCCATTTTTGCAAGAAATGAAACATTTGTTATTCATAAAACTGGGAAGATTTCACTTTACGCAAAGAAGGCCAATTTCATAGAGAATTAGACCAACTACAATTATACAACCGTTTGGATACCTAGCATATATGTACCTGCTTAGTGACTTGGTGAAGACCACCTAACTTGGCTGCATTGCTATTTTCATATGAGCATTCTGCAATTAAATAGGAAGAGGTGTGAATGGAGACACATAATCAGCTCAAGAATGATAATTTCCAAGAGTTCCGATATCATGTACTAGGAATGCACCAAGTAGCCTTATTCTACACATACTTTCGGTCTCATTAGATTAAAGTTTTGTTACAACATAATAATTTATTTTGAAAGCTAAACATGCATGCATGATGCAAACAAATGAAGTACTCGTCATGTAAACTAGAAGTGTATCCATGTTTTGCTGTGCCGGCCAATAGTGATGAGTGATCTTGCGATGTTGTTTCCATCATATATTCATTGTACTATAATGTACAAATGCTAAACATGCCAGGCCTGGAACAATTTAAGTTCATTTATGTGATTATAAATTATCAGATGTAACAGTGACCATAAATCAATGGATTATGACATGTTTAATCATAGAATATCAATTGCTAGCCAACATTTGGAAGTTAAAAAAACATTAATCATGAGCCAAATAAACAGGGAAGTGGACTTCATGAATTTTTTCATCAAACTGCGTGAGCAAAATAGCTTGTCATGTAACCTTACACCTCCAATCCATGATTCCTTTGAAATGCTCTCCCCTGAAATGGACAAAGAGATAGTAAATGATTTGCATGCTTTATCAAAGGTAACACCTGTTGGGCATGAAAAACATGACCATTTTTCAGTGTCAGGAATGGCAACATCATTCGACATTTATGTTTCTCCTTGAGATAGCAAGGCTAGTAGGACGTTGAAGTAGCTAAATAATGGAAGGTGAATGAAATCAAACCCTGTGCTATAGGCAGAATTAAACTACAAGATAATATTATCAATGGCAAATGATAGCCATTATTAGATAAGAACTGCCAGATAGCAGAAATAAGAAAATCCTCTTTGCAATCAGGAGAAGCAGAGCCAAATCAGCAGAGTAACACCTATGTACCTCTGTTATACTTCTGAATATTTATAGTGAGCATTTCATTAAGCAAATAATTAGCATATTTGAATATTATAACTGATATAGTTGGTTTCCAACTATCAAATATTTTCTCCCGATTCCTTTTTTTGTTGTTGAACTAGATGTACTATTCATGCAATCATGCTCATAACAAAAGATACATTATTGTTCTATTCTCTAATTCACTAAGGTAATGAAGAAATTTCAAGTAAAATATGTTCTGTGATCTATTATTTTTTTTATTTTCCGGGTGAAACATAACATGCTATGTGATTGTTGAATGCATGGATGCAATCAAAACATGGATGCGCCATTTTCGTGTCCCCTGTCTATCAGATTTTACTTGGTTGTGTGATGTGAAAATTCTGAAGATGTTATCAGTTTTCTACTAACTTCGAATCTTAATTCCATTTGTTTGAATGCAGGGGCACATGTGCGGCTGTGGGCTGTGGCTAGACCAATTTGTACTACTTGCTAGAAAGCAGCAACTACAAACAGACAAGGGAGGCGGCTAGACAGACCTGTATGATCGCATCACTTGAGATCAAGTAGAGTGAGTCCAATAAATAGCACTCGGGCTTGAAACGACAGAGGTGGAATCCTGCGCTGGTAGCTCCAAGGCAACAACGCCGATGGTCACCAATTCCCACCTGATGTCTAGAGTTTTGCCGCGAGGGCCACGCGCGAGGACGGATGGCAAAACGGTGACAGGGAGCGGAGCCAAAGGTGGTCGCCGGCGCCCGGCGCCAACACTGCCGCCCCGCAAAGCCGTCATTACCATGCAACAGGTTGTACGCCAGACATGACGAGCGCCGTCCAGGCTGATAGTTGTTCATCTCTCCCCACGATCTGTAAACAACAAGCAATCCAACTAAGAAGCAATCAAACCGAGCGAACATGCAAACTGTATGTACGCCCAATGTTCAGAAGATTTTTCTATTGATGTGACTCCTACCAGGCTACCACGGACCAGAGCACCTTCAGTTTGCAGAGTTGAACAACTAAAATTTACAGCAATTAAGTAGGAAATCAATTTACTACATAAGTATGAGATACTAGAAGAATTTGAAGATTTTCCGTACCATAGCTTGAGCGATCAGATCACAATGGGCAGGGGAACGACGAATCTGGGGTGGCTACCCTAGGCGGCACAGATGTACTTCCGTGCTTGCTCTGCATATTCCACCTATAGGTTGAAGACGAAGTTGTACGTCGCAGCAGATGCTTCCTCCGATCTGCCGCCCAATCGCCGCCGCCGCCGCCCCCGGGGCAACCGCCGGCCGGTCTCTGTCCCCCAACCTCCGCCGCATCCAATCGCTCGCCGCCCACCGAGTCTCCCTCAGTCCGCCACCAAACGAATCGATCGCCGCTCCTGTGTGGAGGCGATGCACATCACCGGCCAGGGAGGGATCCCATTAGATGGATTTGGAGGTTGAAGGAGATAAGTGGGGAGATGGCGGGGCGTGGGTGAGAGAGAATATACACGGGGAGATATTTTTTGGCGGCAAAAAAGAAGAATAGGAGCGCCAAGGGCCAAAATAATTTCCTCCAAACGAAATGCAGGAAAACTTAATTTTAATCATTTAGGAAAATGACATTTTTTTCTTCTACATACTGACATAATTTTCGTGTTGTGGATATTGATATATTTTTCTAAAACATGGTCAAACATACATTCGTTCGACTTTTGAAAAAACAAATACACCTCAAATAAAGGAACGAATGGGCCGGTGGTCATACACTTGCTCTGTTATTATTATTTGCACATATGTCATTAAGAAGCACACATCAGGACCCGCGTCGCTCCACACGGCGATGAACCTAGCCACCATAAATAACCGCCTCCTCCATCGTCTTTCCCCCTCACCGCTGCCATGGTGCGCCGCCGGGAAAAGCCTGTCTGGCAGCGGCAGCGGCGGGCTTCTTCTTGAGGGAGTGGGCGTCCCCGGAAGTGGTGTGACTCTTCGAACCTGTAAGCTCGGAAACCGGGTCACACTAGTGTCGGGTCTCATCGTGAGGAATAACCCCAATATCATCCCCTAGTTTAGCTTGGATTTATCAGACGATGGTCGTGTCTTGGTGTCACATCCTCCTCCCATGGGGGCTTTTTCTTTGGAGCTAGATATTGGCAAGCGGGCTCAGTGGAAGACGCCGGTGTTGGTGTCGAGACTTTCTCTGGCAACGATGATGAGGGGAGCAATATTGAAGACGTGGAAATGGTTGGGGCGTAGTCGGCTCTTCTCCGACGGCTTGGTTGTTGCTGCGAAGTCGAAGTTGTGATGGTGGGGTCTCGATGGCATACAATGTCGGAATCAGGTGATTCGTTCAATGGTCATATGCGGCACTAGTTGTACCTAGTTCTTCTTCATGATTCTCCGTGAGAGTCGGAGTTGCGATGTCTAGTCATAGGTGACTGAGTTCTGGTGTAGATCTTCATACATCTTCACATGGCCTGTACAGTGTGGAGTGGGTCGACGATCACCTACGGCGGATTTGAAGTTTTGCTCAGAGTTCAGGAATGGCGAGGACACCTCTAGGGGAATAGTGATGACGATGACACATACGTGCTGTCTCAACGAGGCTCTCTTTGGAGTAGTGTGTGGTGGAGTATCTTCTGTGTGTCGCTCAACGATTGTGTTTGCTTTTCCCGGTTCTTCATAATTAACCGGGCTATTTTGTTCTCGCTTGGTTTTCTTCAATTAACTGAGCAACTTTTTCAATGACTGCAGGAATCCTATCGTTTCAAGAAAAAAACATATTATTGCTCATATATTGTCAGCGATTGTTTTATAAAGAAAAAATAATAATGATACCAAAATATAATTATAAGGTTCTGATGTACAATGTCGACCATGCGGAGGAAGGGCATGGTGGCGCAATGAGCTCACTAAAATTGGCGCGACTTGGTGTGAGCGCGGTGATGAACACGAGACGAGCGGCTACATGAAATAAAGTTTTGTTTCTTCTTGTGCTAGAAGAGAGCACATCCTTCCCACGGGTAACCATGCGTGGTGTGCGGGTTTGCACACGTAGCAACTACCTGAAATTTTGAAAAAAATTTGTGTCTTCTTCTTATTTTTATTTTACTTATTTTCTTTTTTATTTTCCACTTCTTTTTCATTAATTCAACAATATTTAGAATTTATTTTTTCTATAAATCTTTCTAACTGTTCCTGGAATTCAAAATTTTGTTCACGTTTTCCAAAAATATATATTTACAAAATAAAAAACAGAATTTCATATTTTCTTCACAATTTTCAATAAATGTTCGAAAATATAAAAAATAATTTGCATTTTTTAAATTTTGTTCCTGTTTTCAAAACTTGTACCCTTTAAAATTCGTCATTTCAAAAATTGCTCTTGTTTTGAAGGAACGTTCAGAATATTCAAAAGGTATTTACATTTTAATGTTTTGGGGATTTCAAAATTTATTTATATTTTTCAAAAAAAATTCGAAATTTCAGGTCACATTTGTTTTAAAAAACTAGAATTTTAAATGAAATTTGCATTTTTTTTATATTTGAGATTTCTTTTTTTGGCAGTTTCCGAAAATAATCAGAAATGTTTCCGAATCTCGGCGCTGCAGTGTGTTATTAATTATTTTGCACTTGGTAACATTCACCTAGAGTTATCCGCTCCATTGGCAAGCAGCGGAGTTCAGCTGCGCTAGGTTTTGAGTTCAAGTTCGCTAGGTCACTCCTGTTTTGGGATTTTTAGGTCGCGCGTTAAGCAAAATCGCATTGCGCCTGCTGGGCCGACCCAGTTGTCTTAACCATGTGCGTCTACACAGATCCTGGTTTTGAGAAGGTTCAAGCTCCGGTTTTTAGGTTCCTGAACAATTTTGTCTGGTTTTCCCTTTTTATTTGATTTTTCGTTTTTTTCCTTTTTAGATTTTTCGTTTATTTGTTTCTTTTTTCTTTTCACTTTTTGTTTCTTTTTTCATTTTCATTTTCCTTTTTTGCCTTTTCTTTTTCAATTTGACTTTCTGTTTAATATTTCTTTCGAAAATTTCAAATTTTGTTCAAGTTTTTCAAACAATATTCTGTTATCAAAAAATGTACAGGAATTTCAAAAATATGTTCCTCTCTTAAAACTTTCTCCACAAGTTGAAAAAATGTTCAGGATCTCTAAAATATGTTTCTTTTTTTATTTTTATTGTTCACCACGTGAATTCAAGTTTTGGTCAGAAACTAAAAAAATGTTCGCATTTCAGAAAATATTCAAGAATATCAAAAAATGTTCATGATTTAAATTTTTTTCGAATTTCATGAAATCTTACATATTTCTGTATTACAAATTTTGGTCAGAAATTAAAAAATTCCGGGTTTCAGAAATTTTCAAGAACTTTAGAAAATGTTCTTGATTTCAAATCGTTCGGAATTTAATGAAATGTTCCATTTTCAAAAATTTGTTCACAAATTCAAATAAATGTTCGCGGATAATTTTTGCTCCAAATATAATGAAATGTTCCACTTTTCAAATATTTGTTAAAAGATTCAAAAAAATCGCGGTTTCAACAGCTGTTCAGAATTTCATAATTTGTTCACAAATTCATAAAAATGGTTTACGTTTTCAAAAACAATATTTTCCGTTCAATTTTTCTGCCTTTGAAAAAAAAATGTTCACATCTTGTCTCCAGTTTTTTTTCAGCAATTGAAGACATGTTGGTACTTTTTCAAAATATACATTAAGAAAAGTTCACCCCAGTAACTAATTCAGATTCGATACAATACCTACTTTCGGTTTGCTATAGTACTAGTTCCAGTTCTACATTGTTGTTTAGTTCTTTAAGCTATGCACTGCCTTAGCTGTATTGGCTTGGAGCGCGTTATAGTACACAGTTGGTCTCCCGTTCGAATCCTGGGTCGCGCACGTTTTCTTTTTCTGCTCTCTTTTTCGTCCCGTGCTAGAACTCTCTTTTTCTGCTCTCTTTTCCTTTTTCTGCTCTCTTTTTCGTCCCGCGCTAGAGCTCGATGGGCCGGCCCAGTCAGGCTCACTCTCTGTGCGTCACGCTGACAATTTGACGCAAAGGGCGTCATATAGGGTTCCCAGGTCTGGGAGGTGCGCGTGAAGAGATTTCTGTTCCGTGTTTCAACCAAAAAAATGAGTTTCGTCAAGAGAATTCTGTTTCATTTGTTGGCAGAGATGGGCAGGTCATTAGTGTTTTGTCCATTTTATTAGTTTGATTTTATTTACAGCCTACCATTACAAGATTATATGTTATTACTCTAGAAAAGATTATAGATTATTGTTAAATTCTTATCTAAGCCATAACGTCGTCTTTTAAAACGTCTCAAAAATCGTGGCTACATATCTACACATGAAAATAATAAAGAAAATGATGCACCTTTAAAGGTGAAATTTGTGACGCTATGCACATCGTCCTAAAAAGCGTCTCTACATAATAGGTACTTCCTAATGTAGAGGCGAATATAAAAGCGTCTTAGAAAAAGCGTACCTACTGACATGTTTTGTTGTAGTGAATATGAACATCCAGGTTCCTCTATTGGTTATTGACCGGAGACGTGTCTCAGTCATGTCTACATAGTTCTCGAACCCGTAGGGTCCTTACGCTTAACATTCGGTGATGATCGGTATTATGAGTTTATGTGTTTTGATGTACCAAAGATAGTTCGGAGTCCCGGATGTTAACACGGACATGAAGAGGAGTCTCGAAATGTCCGCGACATAAATATTGATATATTGGATGACTATATTCAGACACCGGGTGAGTTCCGGGGGTCACCGGATAATTATTGGAGTCGAGGGTTATCGGAACCCCCGGGGGGACTAATGGGCCAACATGGGCCTTGTGAGAGAGAGATGAGGGGGCCATAGGGCTGGCCACGCCCCCCCCCCTTCAGGAGTCCGAGTTGGACAAGGAGGGGGGCGGCGCCCCCTCTTTCCCTCCCTCTCTCCCTCTCCTTCCTTCCCCCTTCCTCCTCCTAGTTGGACTAGGAAAGGGGGAGTCCTACTCCTACTAGGAGGAGGACTCCTCCCCCTCCTTGGCGCACCCCAAGGGCCGGAGGGCCTCCCCCTTGTTCCTTTATATATGGGGGGCAGGAGGCACCCTAGAACGCAACAACAGACATTGTCTTAGCCATGTGCGGTGCCCCCCTCCACCATAATCCACCTCGGTCATATCGTTGCAGTGCTTAGGCAAAGCTCTGCGCCGGTAGATTCATCATCACCGTCATCACGCCGTCATGCTGAGGAAGCTCTCCCTCGACACTTAGCTAGATCAAGAGTTCGTGGGACGTCACCGAGCCGAACGTGTGTAGATCGCGGAGGTGCCGTACTTTCGGTACTAGGTTCGGTCGGATTGTGAAGACGTACGACTACATCAACCGCGTTGTCATAACGCTTCCGCTTACGGTCTACGAGGGTACATGGACTACACTCTCCCCTCTCGTTGCTATGCATCACCATGATCTTGCGTGTGCGTAGGAAATTTTTGAAATTACTGTGTTCCCCAACATATCTTTGCCGGGGGGTGCCTGGGACCCCTTCCGGTGACCCGATACGTACCCGGTACCCCCAGAACACTTTCGGTGTCTGAATACTATCGTCCTATATATGAATATTTACCTATCGACCATTTCGAGACTCCTCGTCATGTCTGTGATGTAATCCGGGACTCCGAACAACATTCGGTTACCAAATCACATAACTCGTATAATACAAATTGTCATCGAACGTTAAGCGTGCGGACCCTACGGGTTCAAGAACTATGTAGACATGACCGAGACATTTTCTACGAAGATCTTTATCGGTCAAACTGCATAACAACATGCGTTGTTCCCTTTGTCATCGGTATGTTACTTGCCCGAGATTCGATCGTCAGTATCTCAACACCTAGTTCAATCTCGTTACCGGCAAGTCTCTTTACTCGTTCTGTAATGCACCATCCCGCAACTAACTCACTAGTCACATTGCTTGCAAGGCTTATAGTGATGATCATTACCGAGTGGGCCCAGAGATACCTCTCCGATACACGGAGTGGCAAATCCTAATCACGATCTATGCCAACTCAACAAACACCTTCGGAGACACCCGTAGAGCATCTTTATAATCACCCAGTTACGTTGTAACGTCAGATAGCACACAAGATGTTCCTCCGGTATTCGGGAGTTGCATAATCTCATAGTCTGAGGAACATGTATAAGTAATGATGAAAGCATTAGCAATAAAACTACACGATCATTATGCTAAGCTAACGGATGGGTCTTGTCCATCATATCATTCTCTAATGATGTGACCCCATTCATCAAATGACAACACATGTCTATGCTCAGGAAACTTAACCATCTTTGATTAACAAGCTAGTCTAGTAGAGGCATACTAAGGACACTTTGTTTTGTCTATGTATTCACACATGTATCAAGTTTCCGGTTGATACAATTCTAGCATGAATAATAAACATTTATCATGATATAAGGAAATATAAATAACAACTTTATTTGCCTCTAGGGCATATTTCCTTCAGTCTCCCACTTGCACTATAGTCTATAATCTAGTTTACGCCGCCATGTGATTTAACACCAATAATTCACATCTTTATGTGATTAGTTCACATCTCCATGTGACTAATACCCAAAGGGTTTACTGGAGTCAATAATCTAGTTCACATCGCTATGTGATTAACACCCAAAGAGTGATCATGTTTTGCTTTGTGAGAGAAGTTTAGTCAACGGGTCTGCCACATTCAGAGCCGTATGTATTTTGCAAATTTTCTATGTCTACAATGCTCTGCATGGAGCTACTCTAGCTAATCGCTCCCACTTTCAATATTTATCCAGATTGAGACTTAGAGTCATCCGGATCAGTGTCAAAGCTTGCGTCAATGTAACCCTTTACGACGAACTTTTTGTCACCTCCATAACCGAGAAACATGTCCTTATTCCACTAAGGATAATTTTGACCGTTGTCCAGTAATCCACTCCTGGATCACTATTGTACCCTCTTGCCAAACTCATGGTGAGGTACACAATAGGCCTGGTACACAACATAGCATACTTTATAGAACCTATGACTGAGGCATAGAGAATGACTTTTCATTCTCTTTCTATTTTCTGCCATGGTCAGGTTTTGAGTCTTTACTCAACTTCACACCTTGCAACACAGGCAAGAACTCTTTCTTTGGCTGTTCCATTTTGAACTACTTCAAAAACTTGTCAAGGTATGTACTCATTGAAAAATTTTATCAAGCGTGTTGATCTATCTCTATAGATCTTGGTGCTCAATATGTAAGCAGCTTCACCGAGGTCTTTCTTTGAAAAAAATCCTTTCAGACACTCCTTTATGCTTTCCATAAAATTCTACATCATTTCCAATCAACAATATGTCATTCACATATACTTATCAGAAAGGCTGTAGTGCTCTCACTCACTTTCTTGTAAATACAGGCTTCGCCGCAAGTCTGTATTAAACTATATGCTTTGATCAACTTATCAAAGAGTATATTCCAACTCTGAGATGCTTGCACCAGTCCATAGATGATTCACTGGAGCTTGCATATTTTGTTAGCGCCTTTAGGATTGATAAAACCTTTTGGTTGTATCATATACAAATCTTCTTTAAGAAATCCATGCAGTTTTGACATCCATTTGCAAGATTTCATAAAATGTGGTAATTGCTAACATGATTCGGATAGACTTAAGCATCGCTACGAGTGAGAAAATCTTATGTAGTCAACACCTTGAACTTCTCAAAAACTTTTTGCGACAATTCGAGCTTTGTAGATAGTAACACTACTATCAGCTTCCATCTTCCTCTTGAAGATCCATTTATTCTCAATGGCTTGCCGATCATCAGGCAAGTCAATCAAAGTCCATACTTTGTTCTCATACATGGATCCCATCTCAGATTTCATGACCTCAAGCCATTTCGTGGAATCTGGGCTCATCATCGCTTCCTCATAGTTCGTAGGTTCGTCATGGTTTATTAACATGACTTCCAGAAAGGATTACCATACCACGCTGGTGCGGACCATACTCTGGTTGACCTACGAGGTTCGATAGTAACTTGATCTGAAGTTTCATGATCATCATCATTAGCTTCCTCACTTAATTGGTGTGGGAATCACTAGAACTGATTTATGTGATGAACTACTTTCCAATTCAGGAGAAGGTACAATTACCTCATCAAGTTCTACATTCCTCCCACTCACTTCTTTCGAGAGAAACTTCTTCTCTAGAAAGGATGCATTCTTAGCAATGAATATCTTGCCTTCGGATCTATGATATAAGGTGTACCCAACAGTTTCCTTTGGGTATCCTATGAAGACGCATTTCTCCGATTTGGGTTCGAGCTTATCAGGTTGAAACTTTTTCACATAAGCATCGCAGCCCCAAACTTTAAGAAACGACAGCTTAGGTTTCTTTCCAAACCACATTTCATATGGTGTCATCTCAACGGATTTAGATGGTGCCCTATTTAACGTGAATGCAGTCCTCTCTAAAGCATAACCCCAAACGATAGCGGTAAATCAGTAAGAGACATCATATATAGATTGCACCATATCTAATAAAGTACGGTTATGACGTTTAGACACACCATTACGCTGTGGCGTTCCAGGTGGCGTGATTTGCGAAACTATTCCGCATTGTTTCAAATGAAGGCCAAACTCATAACTCAAATATTCACCTCCACGATTAGATCGTAGAAACTTTATTTTCTTGTTACGATGATTTTCCACTTCACTCTGAAATTCTTTGAACTTTTCAAATGTTTCAGACTTATGTTTCATCAAGTAGATATACTCATATGTGCTCAAATCATCTGTGAAGGTCAGAAAATAATGATACCCGCCGCGAGCCTCAACACTCATCGGACCGCATACATCAATATGTATTATTTTCAACACGTCAGTTGCTCGCTCCATTGTTCCAGAGAACGGAGCCTTAGTCATCTTGCCCATGAGGCATGATTCGCAAGCATCAAGTGATTCATAATCAAGTGATTCCAGAAGCCCATCCGCATGGAGTTTCTTCATGCGCTTTACACCAATATGACCTAAACGATAGTGCCACAAATAAGTTGCACTATCATTATTAACCTCGCATCTTTTGGCTTCTATATTATGAATATGTGTATCACTACAAGAGATTCAACAAAAATAGACCACTCATCAAGGGTGCATGACGATAAAAGATATTACTCATATAAATAGAACAACCATTATTATCTAATTTAAATGAATAACCATCTCGCATTAAACAAGATCCAGATATAATGTTCATGCTCAAGCTGGCACCAAATAATAATTATTCAGGTCTAAAACTTATCCCGATGGTAGATGTAGAGGTAGCGTGCCGACGTTGATCACATCGACTTTGGAACCATTTCCCACGAGCATCGTCACCTCGTCCTTAGCCAATCTTATTTTAATCCATAGCCCCTGTTTTGAGTTGCAACTATGAGCAATAGAACCAGTATCAAATACCCAGGCACTACTACGAGCATTAGTAAGGTACACATCAATAACATGTATATCAAATAGACCTTTCACTTTGCCATCCTTCTTATCCGCCAAATACTTGGGGCAGTTCCGCTTCCAGTGACCAGTCCCTTTGCAGTAGAAGCACTCAGTCTCAAGCTTAGGTCCAGACTTGGTCTTCTTCACTTGAGAAGCAACTTGCTTGCCAGTTTTCTTGAAGTTCCCCTTCTTCCCTTTGCCCTTTTCCTTGAAACTAGTGGTCTTGTTAACCATCAAAACTTGATGCTCCTTCTTGATTTCTACCTCCGCAGCCTTTAGCATCGCGAAGAGCTCGGGAATTGTCTTATCCATCCCTTGCACATTATAGTTCATCATGAAGCCTTTATAGCTTGGTGGCAGTCATTGAAGAATTCTGTCAATGACACTATCATCAGGAAGATTAACTCCCAGCTGAGTCAAGTGGTTGTGGTACCCAGACATTCCGAGTATGTGTTAACTGACAAAACTATTCTCTGTCATTTTGCATCTATAGAACTTGTTGGAGACTTCATATCTCTCAACTCGGGCATTTGCTTGAAATATTAACTTCAACTCCTGGAACATCTCATATGCTCCATTACGTTCAAAACGTCTTTGCAGCCCCGATTCTAAGCTGTAAAGCATGGCACACTGAACTATCGAGTAGTCATCAGCTTTGCTCTGCCAGACGTTCATAATTGTTGGGGAATGTAGCAGAAATTCAAAATTTTCCTACGTGTCACCAAGATCTATCTATGGAGAAACCAGCAACGAGGGGAAGGAGAGTGCATCTACATACCCTTGTAGATCGCTAAGCGGAAGCGTTCAAGAGAACGGGGTTGAAGGAGTCGTACTCGTCGTGATCCAAATCACCGGAGATCCTAGTGCCGAACGGACGGCACCTCCGTGTTCAACACACGTACAACCCGGTGACGTCTCCCATGCCTTGATCCAGCAAGGAGAGAGGGAGAGGTTGAGGAAGACTCCATCCAGCAGCAGCACAACGGCGTGGTGGTGATGGAGGAGCGTGGCAATCCTGCAGGGCTTCGCCAAGCACCGCGGGAGAGGAGGAGTACTTGGGAGAGGGGGAGGGCTGCGCCAGAACTTGTGGTGCGGCTGCCCTCCCACCCCCCACATATATATAGGGGCAAGGGAGAGGGGGCCGGCCCCCTCAGATCCAATCTGAGGAGGGGGCGGCGGCCAAGGGGGGGAGGAGTGCCTCCCAAGTCAAGTGGAGGCCCTCCCCCCTTAGGGTTTTCCCTCCCCATGCGCATGGGCCTTGGGGGGGCTGGTGCCCCTGGCCCATTAAGGCTAGGGCGCCCCCTTACAGCCCATGCTACTGTATTGGACGTGGTGGAACAATTTCCGGACCTCCGGACCCCTCCGGAATCCTCCGGAACCTTCTGGAAGCTTCCCGGTACAATACCGAAAAAACCCGAACTTTTGCCGGAACCCGAACAACAACTTTCCATATATAAATCTTTACCTCCAGACCATTCTGGAACTCCTCGTGACGTCCGGGATCTCATCCGAGACTCCGAACAACATTCGGTAACCACATACAAACTTCCTTTATAACCCTAGCATCATCGAACCTTAAGTGTGTAGACCCTACGGGTTCGGGAGACATGTAGACATGACCGAGACGTTCTCTGGTCAATAACCAACAGCGGGATCTGGATACCCATGTTGGCTCCCACATGTTCCACTATGATCTCATCGGATGAACCACGATGTCAAGGACTCAATCGATCCCGTATACAATTCCCTTTGTCTAACGGTATTGTACTTGCCCGAGATTCGATCATCGGTATACCGATACCTTGTTCAATCTCGTTACCGGCAAGTCTCTTTACTCGTTCTGTAACACATCATCCCGTGATCAACCCCTTGGTCACATTGTGCACATTATGATGATGTCCTACCGAGTGGGCCCAGAGATACCTCTCCGTTTACACGGAGTGACAAATCCCAGTCTTGATTCGTGCCAACCCAACAGACACTTTCGGAGATACCTGTAGTGCACCTTTATAGCCACCCAGTTACGTTGTGACGTTTGGTACACCCAAAGCATTCCTACGGTATCCGGGAGTTGCACAATCTCATGGTCTAAGGAAAAGATACTTGACATTAGAAAAGCTTTAGCATAGGAACTACACGATCTCTGTGCTAGGCTTAGGATTGGGTCTTGTCCATCACATCATTCTCCTAAAGATGTGATCCCGTTATCAACAACATCCAATGTCCATGGTCAGGAAACCGTAACCATCTATTGATCAACGAGCTAGTCAACTAGAGGCTTACTAGGGACATGGTGTTGTCTATGTATCCACACATGTATCTGAGTTTCCTATCAATACAATTATAGCATGGATAATAAACGATTCATGAACAAGGAAATATAATAATAACTAATTTATTATTGCCTCTAGGGCATATTTCCAACAGTCTCCCACTTGCACTAGAGTCAATAATCTAGTTCACATCGTCATGTGATTAACATTCACATGTCACATCGCCATGTGACCAACATCCAAAGAGTTTACTAGTGTCATTAAACTAGTTCACATCATCATGTGATTAAGACTCAATGAGTTCTGGGGTTTGATCATGTTTTGCTTGTGAGAGAGGTTTTAGTCAACGGGTCTGCAACTTTCAGATCCGTATGTACTTCGCAAATCTCTAGGTCATTCTGTAAATGTTGCTTCCACGCTCCACTTGGAGCTATTCCAAATGGTTGCTCCACTATACGTATCCGGTTTGCTACTCAGAGTCACTCGGATAGATGTTAAAGCTTGCATCGACGTAACCCTATACGCCAAACTCTTTATCACCTCCATAATCGAGAAACATGTCCTTATTTACTCCAAGGACAAATTTGACCGCTGTCCAATGATCCATTCCTGGATCATTCTTGTACCCCTTGACTGACTCATGGCAAGGCACACTTCCGGTGCGGTACACAGCATAGCATACTATAGAGCCTATGTCTGAAGTATAGGGGACGACCTTCGTCCTTTCTCTCTATTCTGCCGTGGTCGAGCTTTTAAGTCTTAACTTCATACCTTACATCTCAGGCAAGAACTCCTTCTTTGACTGATCCATCTTGAACACCTTCAAGATCATGTCAAGGTACGTGCTCATTTGAAAGTACTATTAAGCATTTTGATCTATCTTATAGATCTTGATGCTTATTGTTCAAGTAGCCTAATCCAGGTTTTCCATTGAAAAACACTTTTCAAATAACCCTATATGCTTTCCAGAAATTCTACATCATTTCTGATCAACAATATGTCAATAACATATACTCTTCAGAAATTCTATAGTGCTCCCACTCACTTCTTTGGAAATACAAGTTTCTCATAAACTTTTGTATAAACCCAAAATCTTTGATCTCATCAAAACGTACATTCCAACTCCGAGATGCTTACCAGTCCTTAGAAGGATCGCTGGAGCCAGCATACCTTTTAGCATCCTTAGGATCGACAAAAACTTTCGGATTGTATCACATACAACCTTTCCTTACGAAGACTGGTAAGGAAACTCGTTTTGACATCCATCTGCCAGGTTTCATAAATGCAGCTAATGCTAACATGATTTCGACGGACTTAAGCATCGCCACGGATGAGAAAATCTCATCGTAGTCAACTCCTTGAACTTGTGAAAAACTCTTCGCCACAAGTCGAGCTTCATAGATGGTGACATTACCATCCACGTCCGTCTTCTCCTTAAAGATCCATTTATCTCAATGGCTTGCCGATCATTGGGCAAGTCCACTAAAGTCCATGCTTTGTTCTGATACATGGATCCTATCTCGGATTTCATGGCTTCTAACCATTTGTCAGAATTTGGGCCCACCATCTCTTCTCCATAGCTCGTAGGTTCATTGTTGTCTAGCAACATGACCTTCAAGACAGGATTACTGTACCACTCTAAAGTAGTACGCATCCTTGTCACCCTATGAGGTACGGTAGTGACTTGATCCGAAGTTTCATGATCACTATCATAAGCTTCTACTTCAATTGGTGTAGGTGCCACAGGAACAACTTCCTGTGCCCTGCTACACACTAGTTGTAGTGACGGTTCAATAACCATATCAAGTCTCCACCATCCTCCCACTCAACTTTCCGAGACAAACTTTTCCTCGAGAAAGGACCCGATTCAAGAAACAATCCCTATTGCTTTCGGATCTGAATTAGGAGGTATACCCAACTGTTTTGGGTGTCCTATGAAGATGCATTTTATCCGCTTTGGGTTCGAGCTTATCAACCTGAAACTTTTTCACATAAGCCTCGCAGCCCCAAACTTTTAAGAAATGACAGCTTAGGTTTCTCTAAACCATATTTCATACGGTGTCATCTCAACGGAATTATGTGGTGCCCTATTTAAAGTGAATGTGGTTGTCTCTAATGCCTAACCCATGAATGATAGTGGTAATTCGACAAGAGACATCATGGTACGCACCATATCCAATAGGGTGCAACTATGATGTTCGGACACACCATCAAACTATGGTGTTCCAGGCGGTATTAATTGTGAAACAATTTCCACAATGTCTTAATTGCGTGCCAAAGCTCGTAACTCAGATACTCATCTCTATGATCATATCATAGACATTTCATCCTCTTGTCACGATGATTTTCAACTTCACTCTGAAATTACTTGAACCATTCAATAATTCAGACTTGTGTTTCATCAAGTAAATATACTCTACATCTACTCGAATCATCTGTGAAGTAAGAACATAACGATATTCACTGCATGCCTTAGCACTCATTGGACTGCACACATCAAAATGTGTTACTTCCAACAAGTTGCTATCTTGTTCCATTTTACTGAAAAATGAGGCTTTTAGTCATCTTGCCCATGTGGTATGATTTGCATATCTCAAGTGATTCAAAATCAAGTGAGTCCAAACGATCCATCTGCATGGAGTTTCTTCATGCGTATACACCAATAGACATGGTTCGCATGTCTCAAACTTTTCAAAACGAGTGAGTCCAAAGATCCATCAACATGGAGCTTCTTCATGCGTTTTACACCAATATGACTTACATGGCAGTGCCACAAGTAAGTGGTACTATCATTACTATCTTATACCTTTTGGCATGAAAATGTGTATCACTACGATCGAGATTCAGTAAACCATTCCTTTAGGTGCAAGACCATTGAAGGTATTATTCAAATAAATAGAGTAACCATTATTCTCCTTAAATGAATAACCGTAGTGAAAACCATGGCTACTGCATGACTATTCAAGTTGAAAACCATGGCTACTGCATGACTATCATGCAAGTGGGTATTGTGGCTTGCCTGGGGTGGAGGAAATCACCGGAAGAAAGTGTCAGAAGCTCGCGGAAAGAATCGCCGGAAATCGTTCTCTCTCGGAGGGGGCTGAATAAGGGCAAGGGCAAAAAGGTCATTTTAACAGTGTCAAACCATAGTGAAAGTATGTCCAACAGAACGGGCTCGACAAAATGAAGAAGTGAGCATTGATTTCACCTGATGTGGAGCTACGGATAAAAAGTTATGGATGTTTTTCTGCCAGGGACCCATCTGTAATGAAAATCTTTTCAACCAGGGGCCTGAACAGAAAAAGTGAAAGCGTAATCGGGGAAATACGCTTTCACCATATCCATATGAACAGTGGTGGAGCTGATGCGTGCGGGTCCGACGGGTGGGTCCCATCACTTATCCACGTGAGCAGGCCAGGTCAACGGGCTGAGGCTGCCACGCGGGGCCCGCGAGGAGAAGAGGGCCCGCCTGGCCTCTGTCTTCTTCTTCCTCGTCCTACTCCCGCACGGGACAGAGGAGGCAGGGGACGGCTGAGGCAGGGGAGGAGCGGCGAGGGGGCCGGCCAGCTCCGGCCATCTCCGGCCAGGGCGAAGCCACCAGCGGGCGCGACCCGACGCAGCGCTACCATCCCCGACCAGAGGAAGGTGCGGGGCGGCAAGGAATGGCGAAGGGAGGCGGCGGCAGGAGGTGATAGAGGCAGCTCGGCGGTGGTGGTGTTCGTCGGAGCAGGGTGCTCCGGCGAGGGCTGAGGGGTCGGGACGGCTCGCGGGGACGAGGGGGAGGCCGTGGTGAGGTCGGGAAGGCACGAGGAGGCTCGGGACGGCCGGAGGATGCGATGGCGGAACGACGGAGGCGCCGGCCGAGCTCCGGGAGGCGCGGCCAGAGGCACTCCGGCGAGGGGGAAAGTGGTTTGGGCGAACCGCGAGGAGGTGGGGGAGCTCGTGGACAACACCAGGGGAGGAGAGGAGGCTCAAGCTCGCCGGAACCAAGGAGGAACCGCCGTGGCCGAGACGAACTCCGGCAAAACAAGGAGGGGGCAAATGAGGCGGGGGAGGGGCTTGTGAGCTGCAGGAGGACTCGGAGCACGTTTATATAGCCAAGAGGAGGCTTCTGGAGCTCACGGGCGAGCTCTCGACCAAGCTTTAATGGCGGCAAAGGCTAGACTTGGCACGGGCATGGAGCTAGCGACGCATTCATGGCGAACCACGACGAAGAAGAAACACAGGGAGATTCAGAGGCTCACGGGGCAGCTACTAGACATGGATAGAGGTCGAGAGGACGAGGAAGACGACGGACACAGGGCCGGGAAGAAGCCAGAACACGAAATTTGCCTGACATCAGCGTGATCACCACCGGCAGTGGAGCAAATGGCTAGTTTTGGCGTGGCCGACCATGTCTAGTGGAATGACATTAGTGACCTTAGTATAACTGAGGAAATAAATCATTCCAGGGGCAAAGAGGAGAATGGAACTTAGCTCCAAAGTAAACCAGCAGTCAAGTGTTTGTGCTGTGCAGTGGGGACACCAGCTAGGTAACTCAGTAACTAGCTTGTCTGGGAGGTTTATCTATCGAAGGACTTTCCTCCTGGAGGTTTTTATGGTAAAAGGATCAAGATTTACTGCAGTTGCTTCACAACTGCATTTTTGGTCCAGAAATGAAGATCATGATGATGCTCTCACATGGAGTTATGGAATGGGATGAAACTTGGCAAATCATCATGATATTGACATATAAAGATGCTGTAAAAATATCATGCTAAATGGACAAGCCAAAATAGCACCTGCTTCACAAACATCTCTCCTAACCAGAAACTTGAAATAATATTGGTGGTCAAATGGATCAATAAAATGATGCCAAGATGGGCGAAGAGATGTTTTATGGGTATAATAATGATCCAGTAATTTATCAGGATTTTTGAAGCAACATAAAATATACTTGCTTCACAACCTAAAAATATTGCCAGAAACAAAGATTTGCTCCTGTGCTCACATAGATAATTGTATGGGTATTAAAATGGCTGGAGGGGATTAATATTAGCACATTAAGGATTGTGCAAAAGTGCAACTCATTTGGGTACTGCTAGCTAGTACTTCCTTCACAAAGCCTTCTGTCTGACAGAAACTTTGAAAATTCACTGGGGAAGATTGGCTAGGCAAATAAATTTGAACTTGTGCATGGGGCAATTATTTGGATATATAAATATTCCCAAAAAGGTTGGGAGTCAATAGGAGAAATATAAATGACACTTCCTTCACAAAGTGCCATTCAGGGCAGAATAGAAAAAGGAATATTGGAGAATTATTTTTGAACATGGCAATGAAAAGTTTTGCCATGTTTGATCAATATATGACCCAAACAATTTATGAGAATTATTTGGGAGATTTTGGAGTGAAGAAAATATAGGTTGCTTCACAACCTAGGGCAATTTGAGTTATTCCTTTAATAGAAAAGGAATATTCCCAACAAAAAAATATTGGGATTTGGGATAGGATGGAAATGACAGGGTCTAGGGAAAGATTTGGGAATGACAAGCCACTCTGGAAGCAAAGAAGAGGACATCTTCTTCAGTTTCCAGACCAAAAAGCCACGGAAAAAGAAAACTCAAGCAAAAACCTTGGAAAAACAAAAGAAAGAAAGGGCCAAAAATCAGGCTGTCACAAACCTTACCCCCTGAAAGAAATCTCGTCCTCGAGATTTGGTTGCTCAGGGAACAAGTATGAATATTCAGACTTAAGGAAACCGTTTCCAACTCGGGTATCCTTTTTCCTTTATTGTTGTTCCCATTAAATTTTTATCCGACTGGCCCTGGGTGGTTTGCTTTACTGTATCCACATTCTGACAGATCTTACCTTCCTTGTTCATGCTTATATAGGATCCAATTTCTTTTTAGATCTGCTGACTAGCTGAGTGTGATTTGATTTTCACGACTGAAATATATGTCCGTCTCACAAATCCAAAAGTGATTTCCGCTGGGTGTGCCACCAGGCACTGACAACCTTTCATGTAATGATGATCAGATTTTTCTGATGAAAACTCAAGCTCTGACTCATTGCATTGGGTTTCTCCACTAAATGCAGGTCCTTTGGGTTCCAAACAGTGAATTAAAATATAACTGTTTCCTGACAGATTCTAACTCACTACAGAAGTTTCTGAATCATCTTAACTGGTTCCACTGTTGTGAGCATCGGATCCGTACCAAATATTTGATTGTCTCCTGTCACGGCCAGCATAAAGGGTTTGGCCTGTATGATAATATGTGCGGACTTGACTGACGGTGGTTCTGATGGATTTTTTTTCATGACAGTCTATCCATGATGATTCATATAAGTGAGGACTCAGGCTTCCAAACTGTTATTCCTCATGCCGATTACTCAATACTGACTTAGACTGTCCAGGGGATCTGCACCATGGGGGGTCGTGTACAATTTTCATACCTGCATCACTGGTCTTGCTCCTTCATTATTATTTTCTTGGTCTGGATCCTTGGCTGAAAGAGCTTGGTCATATTGCTTCTTCGTATGGCCATAGGTACTGTTGGTGCAATTTTTTCGGCAATCGTAGCTTATCCTCATTCTTCTGATAGGGTAACCCATTAGATTGCAGGTTCAACACCTCTCAAGTTCTGATCATTGGGAAATGATCATCTGAAACCCTTGCAAGAAATCGACAAATAAATCAGTAGCCACCAGAACGGTCTTTACAACTCAGATCTGGGACATTACTGGAATAACTCAACCACGGCTCAGGACGACCGAAAAAGCAGCTCAGAGCATGAGACCGGGTCGATACGAAGAAGGTGACAGCTCCCTAAAATAGCCAAAAAGCAGCTATAGGGCTACTGTCACAAAAAGAAACTCAACAGCTATACGGGACGACCGAAAAGCAGCTCAGAACTCATAACAGTCGTTGAAGAGAGAAATAAAAATCCGCATCCACCCCGGATAGCTAGAAACAGCTTAGATCACAGGCGTGGTGCCGTCATTGGAGAAAACGGGACAAGGGCTCATCAGGATCATTTTCCAGGTTCACGGGTACTTGTATTGAGCTCATTGATGCCGTCAATCCTCATAATCCTTTGTCACACTGTGGTGTATACTGGCTTTATTCTCGTAACCATCCTCACGTGGTTCAGATCCTCATCCGAGTGACTTGTAAGATCTGGGTGGTATGCTCACCGCATATATATATGAGAATCCGATTCCCGAGACAGACGTGTATTCTGACTGATTCTTGATTCTGACCAAAATGTTGTGGATCTGATTCTTGGGATTCACTGCCATATGCTGTCAATTCACAATGTACTACCTTGTAGCAATGTCTTATTGAGGAATATTTGCTGGCTTGTGCTCAAAACTTTCATTAGACAGCTTGCTAAAGAAGACTGAATATCGTGCTTCAGAAGCTTACCCCCTTAAAGACTTTGCTGGGGAAAGACTCAGTACCGTATGCTGGAAGCTTTTGCGGTTACTTATTGAAGAAGGCAGAGTACCTTGCACGGGAAATCATCCACGTATCATATTGAGGAAGATAGATGAATCTTGTCTTAGAAGCTTATCGGGTATCTTGCGAGGGAAAAGTGGGTTGCTTACACCAGAAACTTCTTTTTGTGATATGCGGACTGATTTTCACATATACATACCATCTTAATATTTCTGATGTTGATTTCTTGTATGAAGCAGGGTTTTACTGGACTATCCTCCTTTCTGAGTACATGCCATATTTTTGCTTGCTTCCAGGTACATCGAGTTCCACAATCATCCTCAACGAAAAATTAAACTTGTATCTGAGCCATACCTTTGATAATATTCTGTCAACCTTGCACACAATTTATCTTCTTGCTGATTGGATCATTTTATTGTGATGAGTGCACGCTAATGCAAATTTGATACTGACGGTCCATCCAGGATTTCTTTTGCATTCAGATGAGCTATTTCCAATTTCACTGCAGTCTGCTGACAATTCCATTCTGTTTAGCTGAGTTTCCAAATATACGCATTTCTTGCGGACTCTTTGGGTCCGGTGTCGATTTACGAGCAACTTTGATAGGGGAAAATTTTGTAACACTGAAGGCCCAAAGAAAAGAACAACAGAAACGACTAAAACAAAAGCACACAAGCAAACTACTAATATAATTAATCAAGCAATCATCACATATTACTGCTACTCACACAATAATATGCATGCACACCTAAGCACAAAATCTCACGGAAACTCCGGTATTGCGGTCTAATATGCTGTGGCGGTGTGCACGAGGACAAATAAATGTGTGGAAGAATTGGTGTAAATAGCGCTACACCAAGTGCTAGCTTAGCCAGGTGGCAACTTGAACTAGCTTGGAGGCGAGGACGTACTCGGTAATCATGCGGTGGGACACGAAGGTCGCAACCACATTATTATCAAGCGGACGGAAAAAAGATCAATACTCGTCCAAGAAATAGGATAACGGGGAAAACTGAGGCTGCTGTCATTGCCCTTTCTTGATAACTAAGATCATTAAGGGTTGCCAACACGACAAAAATAAAAGGACGATCCGGGGTAGAAGCATGTCCATCACCAAAATGATAGGCGGGACTGAAAGAAAGATATCGGTGCGATACCTGAGCACCATTTTTGCAAACAGTGTCGGGATCACTTGGCATCACTCAGCTGGGACAAAAATGACACCAAACACCGAAAGAAAAAGGGAACTGGAGAAATGCAAAGGTTGAGCTGTAGTGGATCCGAACCGATGCCAACTACACTCACCAGATAAACCGTTATCACAAATACTAAGGCTAGATGCATGCTATCCAACAAACAAATGCAGCAATCAAGTGCAACAAACCAACTGGGGTCTATACTACCGCTTTCTAACGTTCGTGCGGTCTAGGGCGCCCTACAGCCAGACCTGCTCTGATACCAAGCGTTGTGGCACCCCGGCTCAGAGAAAACCGAAACGCCCCGTATTCCAGCCCAGAGATCGAGATGAAGTCTTCTGGAATACGACACTGCTTAACATAGAAAAAACTAGCTCTTTATTATTACACGAACATGAATACAGGGTCTCTCCGATATTACAATGAATAACATCGGTACGGCGACACTACGCCATCCTCAGTTACTCTATGCAAGCAGGAGAACAACTCGAAGCAGCGGAATAACTCTAGGAGCGGAACAACAACGACGGTGGTGAACTCCACTCCGCAGGGACTCTGGCTGGAACGCTTATCCTAGCTCGCATGAACGGAAACCACGACAAGCAAGCAATCAGATCCGGCATGAAATGCAAGCTGGCATGACACGCCAAGTCAGTACATTGAATGTACTTGAAAGCTCACAATAACCAGAAGCATTCAAGACAAACAACAGAATGGCAATTACAGGTTAAACAGGAATTTAACATGATATAATCAGAATAACATGGCATGACCATCATAAACATGATACAGCTATCACAACATGAGCATATTTATCCAACAATACTAGCATGCAACATGATGACAATATATGCACCACTTATTCTGCTCGGGCTACCTCGTAACTGTCACATGCATCACTTACCAACCTTGGACATCACACGATCATCTTAGGATCATATCAAGCTTGGTATAAACAATACTGTAGTAATCATTAAATGACCACAAGGAGCTTGACCTTTACCCACGATTCTCATTCAACATCATGAATACACAATGACTCGGTATCCTCGATACCACCGTGATCCTTACGGCAATCACCACCCGACCAACACTTGGCCCCAAACTGTGATCCTTACGGCGATCACCACCCGACCAACACTTGGCCCGTGATCCTTACGGCGATCACAATCAACTTATCTCACTGTTATTAAGCACATTATTCTTATTACTGTTGACTCATGGTGTGACCTACTTTCGACCTGGGCCCTTATCCGCGGGGCGGCTATCGATATATTTAATATACACTCTGCAGAGGTTAGTACACTATACCCACACTACGGAACCCGTGGCCTCGCACTCCCATTCGGGTGGACCAACGGCATTCCGTCAAAACCGTCCTACTGCCATGACACTCTCCCGGCCACTCCGACTCAGTCCCCACTGGGCTAAATCATGGGTGGCCCTGTGTCTACCTCCAGACACAACGGCCACCATCGTGGCCCATCCCACTCTGGGACCCGGATCCAAAAACTAACTCACAACGGGCACACAAGGCTTATGTCCGCCTACCTGATCAGTGTAGCGCACGCCCATAACCTTCCCTCGTTGGAGGCACCGGCGAGAGGCACAACAATAGACCCAGTTAGGACCGTCCCATACCGGTAAGCGTGGTTGCACCGGTCAGCATCGATTCAGCGGCACCATGACTCAGCCAACAGTAGTTCAAGTTCAATTTAATCCGGTTGACTTGAATGCAAATATGCTGAGCCATGATAAAATGCATGAACATGATATCAACATAATCATGAGGGTATCACATAACTATCCACCATATCAACAATAACTCATATCCACTGAACATGGCATGATACATCTCCAACGTATCTATAATTTATGAAGCATTCATGCTATTTTATTATCTGTTTTGAATGATTATAGGCTTTATTATACACTTTTATATTACTTTTGGGACTAACCTATTAACTAGAGGCCCAACCCATATTGCTGTTTTATTGCCTGTTTCAATATTTCGAAGAAAAGGAATATCAAACAGAGTCCAAATGGAATGAAACCTTTGGCATCGTGATTTTTTGGAAGAATATGATCCCGGAGTCTTGGAGTTCATGTAAGAAGATCTTCGAGGCAGCCACGAGATAGGAGGGCGCCCCCCCTGTAGGGTGCGCCCCCTATCTCGTGGGCCCCTCGAGCACCTCCCGACCGACTTCTTTCGCCTATATAAGCCTACATACCCTAAAACCATCAGATATCAAGATAGACCGGGAGTTCCGCCGCCGCAAGCCTCTGTAGCCACCAAAAACCTCTCGGGAGTCCATTCCGGCACCCTGCCGGAGGGGGAACCCATCACTGGTGGCCATCTTCATCATCCCGGCGCTCTCCATGACGAGGAGGGGGTAGTTCACCCTCGGGGCTGAGCGTATGTACCAGTAGCTATGTGTTTGATGTCTCTCTCTCTCGTGTTCTCTCTATGGCACAATCTTGATGTATCGCGAGCTTTGCTATTATAGTTGGATCTTATGATGTTTCTCCCCCTCTACTCTCTTGTGATGAATTGAGTTTCCCTCTTGAAGTTATCTTATCGGATTGAGTCTTTCTTTGAGAACACTTGATGTATGTCTTGCCGTGTTTATATGTGGTGACAATGGGATATCACGTGCCACTTGATGTATGTTTTGGTGACCAACTTATGGGTTCCGCCCATGAACCTATGCATAGGGGTTGGCACACGTTTTGTTAACTCTCCGGTAGAAACTTTGAGGCACTCTTTGAAGTACTTTGTGTTGGTTGGATGAATCTGAGATTGTGTGATGCATATCGTATAATCATGCCCACGGATACTTGAGGTGACAATGGAGTATCTAGGTGACATTATGGTTTTGGTTGATTTGTGTCTTAAGGTGTTATTCTAGTACGAACTCTTGAATAGATTGATCCGAAAGAATAACTTTGAGGTGGTTTTGTACCCTACCATAATCTCTACATTTGTTCTCCGCTATTAGTGGCTTTGGAGTGACTCTTTGTTGCATGTTGAGGGATTGTTATATGATCTATCTATGTTATTATTGTTGAGAGAACTTGCACTAGTGAAAGTATGAACCCTATGCCTTGTTTCCTATCATTGCAATACCGTTTATGCTCACTTTTATCATTTGTTACCTTGCTGTTTTTATATTTTCAGATTACAAAAATCTATATCTACCATCCTTATCTCTTCGCCGAACTAGTGCACCTATACAATTTGCCATTGTATTGGGTGTGTTGGGGACACAAGAGACTCTTTGTTATTTGGTTGCAGGGTTGTTTGAGAGAGACCATCTTCATCCTACGCCTCCCACGGATTGATAAACCTTAGGTCATCCACTTGAGGGAAATTTGCTACTGTCCTACAAACCTGTGCACTTGCAGGCCCAACAACGTCTACAAGAAGAAGGTTGTATAGTAGACATCAAGCTCTTTTCTGGCACCGTTGCCGGGGAGGCTAGTTAAGAGGCACTCACTCACACCCCTTCAACTAAGCTCTTTTCTGGCGCCGTTGCCGGGGAGGTGAGTGCTTGAAGGTATATCTTTAGATCTTGCTATCGAATCTTTTTGTTTCTTGTTTTATGACTTGTTTAGTTTATAAAAGAAAACTACAAAAAAATGGAGTTAAGCTTGTCTCATACGCTTCATCTTTTTAATATCTTTCGTGAGTATGATGAAAAGGAAAATTGTGCTCAAGTGCTAGAAGAAGAATGCATTAAAATGTTTGGTACTAGATATTCGTATGATGAGCATGATTGCAATGTTGTTAGTATGAATTCTTTGAATATCCATGATGCTAATGATATGCAAAGCCACAAGCTTGGGGAAGCTATGTTTGATGAAGATGATATTTTTTTGTCCCCCAAGTTTTGATGAGAATATTTATTATGTTGAAAGCATGCCTCCTACTTATGATGATTATATTGATGAAAGTGGGTTTGGAAGAGTGTCAACTTTAGGAAGTAGTGATCCCACTATTTTGGAAGATATTGAATTTTATTGTGATGAATACAAAAGTGGATTTGGAAGAGTGTCAACTTTATTTAGTGATTCCACTATCTTGGGAGAGGTTTCAATCGATTATGATGAGACGAAGTTGCTACTTATGATGATTATTGTGATGAAACTTATGCTATAAAAAGTAGTGATGATTATATTTACAAATCTTGTCATGATTATGATTACCCTTTTTCTGAACATTACTCTTTTAATGTGGAAACAATTTTTAGTGTTCAAGTCTCTTATGATACTCCCACTATTCCGAATGAGAAGTTTGCTTATGTGGAGAGTAGTAAATTTTCTATGCTTGTAGATCATGAAAAGAATGCTTTAGGTGCTGGTTATATTGTTGAATTCATTCATGTTGCTACTGAAAATTATTATGAGGGAGGAATATATGCTTGTAGGAATTGCAATAATGTCAAGTTTCCTCTCTATGTGTTGAAAATCTTGAAGCTATGCTTGTTTTGCCTTCCTATGCTAGTTGATTATTGTTCCCATAAGTTGTTTGCTCACAAAATACCTATGAATAGGAAGTGGGTTAGGCTTAAATCTGCTAGTCATATGCTTCTTGATGCTCTCTTTATGTTTCAATTCTTATCTTTTATGTGAGCATCATTGTCATCATCATGCCTAGCTAGAAAGGCATTAAAGAAAAGCGCTTGTTGGGAGACAATACAATATCTATCCTTACTGTTTTTGTGTGTTCACATGATTATGCTACTGTATTAATCATGTTTTATAGCTTTTGTTTCAATAAAGTGCCAAGTAAGAGCTTTAGGATAGCTTACGGTGATAGTTGTGTTGATCATGCTGAAAATCAGAAACTTTTGTACCCAGTAAATTAGTTTTGCTAATTCACAGAAACGTGATTCTGATCTGATTCTTTTTGCTATGGATTGGTACAAAAATTTATCAGGTCTTCCTAATTTGGTAGAATTTTTGGAGTTCCAGAAGTATACTTTTGATACAGATTACTACAGACTGTTCTGTTTTTGACAGATTCTGTTTTCTATGTGTTGTTTGCTTATTTTGATGCATCTATGGCTAGTATTAAGTGGTATGAACCATAGATAAGTTGGAATACAGTAGATATTACACTAATATGAATTTAGGATGAGTTCACTACAGTACCTAAGTGGTGGTTTTATTTTCTTATACTAACGGAGCTTACGAGTTTTCGGTTGAGTTTTGTGTTGTGAAGTTTTCAAGTTTTGGGTAAAGATTTGATGGACTATGGAATAAGGAATGGCAAGAGCCTAAGATTGGGGATTCCCAAGGCACCCCAAGGTAATATTCAAGGACAACCAAGAGCCTAAGCTTGGGGATGCCCCGGAAGGCATCCCCTCCTTCGTCTTCGTTCATCGGTAACTTTACTTGGAGCTATATTTTTATTCACCGCATGATATGTGTTTTGCTTGGAGTGTCATTTTCTATTGTTAGTATTTACTTGATTTTATTTAGAATAATTTTCTGTATCTTTAGTTTCAATAAAAAAGTCAAGGACAGCCTTTGCCATGCTTATTTTGCTAGTATACATGTTGCTGTTTGAAAACAGAAAGTTTACCGCTGTTGCAAAAATTCCCTAGAAAGGTCAGAGAATGGTAGAATGTTGAAACTTTTTGCATAATGAGCTCTGATAAATTTACTACAGTGGGAATTTTATTTCATAATTTTTGGAGTTAGGGATGTATGATGAATCTTGCATTCTTTACTGACTATACTGTTTTGACAGATTGCTGTTATGTTTGCATTCTTTGCGTATGTTTGCTTGTTTAATGATTCTATTTGAGGATAGGAGTATTAAATATGCAGAGGCATTTAGTATGCAATGTTGAATAATAATTTTAGTGATTTGTAAAAGTAGAAAATGATAAGGTTTTTCATTGGTTTATACTAACCTATCTCACGAGTTCTTGTTGAGTTTGTTGTGGGTGAAGCTTTTGATAAAAAGAAAAACCATGATATGAGAGGAATTAAGGAGACACAAAAGTTCAAGCTTGGGGATGCCCAAGGCACCCCAAGATAATATTTCAAGAAATCTCAAGCATCTAAGCTTGGGGATGCCCCGTGAGGCATCCCACCTTTCTTCTTCAACAACCATCGGTTAGTATCGGTTGAGCCTAAGTTTTTGCTTCTTCACATGAGTTGTGCTATACTTGCAATGTCATTTTATTTTGTTTTGCTTGCTGCTTGATTAGAATACCAAGATCTGAAATTCTTAAATGAGAGAGAGTCTTCGCAAAGCTACATAATTATTTAGCTACGAATTGATCTTCACTTATATCTTGTTGGAGTAGTTTGTCATTTACTCGTGTGCTTCACTTATATCCTATGAGTAAATGGTTGTATGAGTTGAATGTCATAAATCTGAAATTTTATATGCCTCATTTGCTTATCCCATGGGGAGTAATGACTTCACATCTAAGAAGTAGAGGTTGTAAATTTATTGAAGGTTAGCAAGCATTGTATTGGTCATTTGAACAATTCATGAAAGAATATTGAAGGAAGAGATATTCCACATATAAATATACTATCCTAGACATCTTTTATAATTGGGAGCACTCATTAAGTATGACATGCTAAAGAGTTGATGTTGGACAAGGAAGACAACGTAATGGTTTATGTTTTCCGACATCTCAGTTAAAGTATATTGTCATGGATCATTCAGACATGTTGAGCTTGCCTTCCCCCCTCTTGCTAGCCAAAATTCCTTGCACCAAGTAGAGATACTACTTGTGCTTCCAAATATCCTTAAACCCAGTTTTGCCATGAGAGTCCACCATACCTACCTATGGATTGAGTAAGATCCTTCAAGTAAGTTGTCATCGGCGCAAGCAATAAAAATTGCTCTCTAAATATGCATGACTTATTAGTGCGGAGAAAATAAGCTTTGTACGATCTTGTTATGGAAGCAATAAAAGCGACAGACTGCATAATAAAGGTCCACATACAAGGGGCAATATAAAGTGACGTTCTTTCGCATTAAGATTTTGTGTATCCAACCCTAAAGCGCATGACAACCTCTGCTTCCCTCTGCGAAGGGCCTATCTTTTACTTTATGCAAGAGTCAAGGTGATCTTCACCTTTCCCTTTTTCATTTTATCCTTTGGCAAGCACTTTGTGTTGGGGTGATCCTGATATATATATATATATATATATCCAATTGAATGTAAGTTAGCATGAACTATTATTGTTGACATCACCCAAAGGTGAATACGTTGGGAGGCAACACTATAAGCCCCTATCTTTCTCAGTGTTCGATTAAAACTCCATAAACATTAGTATTGCGTGAGTGTTAGCAATTGTAGAAGACTATATGATAGTTGAGTATGTGGAGTTTGTTATTCCTGAAAATAAGATGAATTCCAATTGCTTGATAACTGAGAATGAAGTTTGCTAGTTTTCAAGAAAGTTTATGGTCTACGCTTTGACATGTGAATTGCTTGTTACTTTATCATGAGAAGTTTTATGAGATGAACCCCTGTCATGACATACTATCATGCTAGAAAAGGTGATAGAAATTATCATTGATCAAACTTGTGCACCTTCTAGCATTAACACTTCATAAATTCTTTCTTTATCATTTACCTACTCGAGGACGAGTAGGCATTAAGCTTGGGGATGCTGATATGTCTCCAACGTATCTATAATTTATGAAGCATTCATGCTATTTTATTATCTGTTCTGAATGATTATGGGCTTTATTATACACTTTTATATTACTTTTAGGACTAACCTCTTAACCGGAGGCCCAGCCCATATTGTTGTTTTATTGCCTGTTTCAGTATTTCGAAGAAAGGGGATATCAAACGGAGTCCAAACGGAATGAAACCTTAGGCATCGTGATTTTTTGGAAGAATATGATCCTGGAGACTTGGAGTTCACGTCAGAAGATCCTCGAGGCAGCCACGAGATAGGAGGGCGCCCCTTGTAGGGCGCGCCCCTTGTATCGTGGGCCCCTCGAGCACCTCCCGACAGACTTCTTTCGCCTATATAAGCCTACGTACCCTAAAACCATCAGATATCAAGATAGATCGGGAGTTCCGCCGCCGAAAGCCTCTGTAGCCACCAAAAACCTCTTGGGAGTTCGTTTCGGCACCCTGCCGGAGGGGGAACCCATCACCGGGGGCCATCTTCATCATCCCGGCGCTCTCCATGATGAGGAGGGAGTAGTTCACCCTCGGGACTGAGGGTATGTACCAGTAGCTATGTGTTTGATCTCTCTCTCTCTCGTGTTCTCTCTATGGCACGATCTTGATGTATCGCGAGCTTTGCTATTATAGTTGGATCTTATGATGTTTCTCCCCCTATACTCTCTTGTGATGAATTGAGTTTCCCTCTTGAAGTTATCTTATCGGATTGAGTCTTTCTTTGAGAACACATGATGTATGTCTTGCCGTGTTTATCTGTGGTGACAATGGGATATCACGTGCCACTTGATGTATGTTTTGGTGACCAACTTGCGGGTTCCGCCCATGAATATATGAATAGGGGTTGGCACATGTTTTCTTGACTCTCCGGTAGAAACTTTGGGGCACTCTTTGAAGTACTTTGTGTTGGTTGGATGAATCTGAGATTGTGTGATGCATATCGTATAATCATGCCCATGGATACTTGAGGTGACAATGGAGTATCTAGGTGACATTATGGTTTTGGTTGATTTGTGTTTTAAGGTGTTATTCTAGTACGGACTATTGAATAGATTGATCCGAAGGAATAACTTTGAGGTGGTTTCGTACCCTACCATAATCTCTACGTTTGTTCTCCGCTATTAGTGGCTTTGGAGTGACTCTTTGTTGCATGTTGAGGGATTTTTATATGATCTATCTATGTTATTATTGTTGAGAGAACTTGCACTAGTGAAAGTATGAACCCTATGCCTTGTTTCCTATCATTTCAATACCATTTGCGCTCACTTTTATCACTAGTTACCTTGCCGTTTTTATATTTTCAGATTACAAAAACCTATATCTACCATCCTTATTTCACTTGTATCACCATCTCTTCGCCAAACTAGTGCACCAATACAATTTGCCATTGTATTGGGTGTGTTGGGGACACAAGAGACTCTTTGTTATTTGGTTGCAGGGTTGTTTGAGAGAGACCATCTTCATCCTACGCCTCCCACGGATTGATAAACCTTAGGTCATCCACTTGAGGGAAATTTGCTACTGTCCTACAAACCTGTGCACTTGCAGTCCCAACAACGTCTACAAGAAGAAGGTTGTGTAGTAGACATCAGGCATACTGACTAGCATAACCATCACCAACATCAACATGTATCACTAGCAATCATAAACATACGAAAGGTAATACTAGCAGGTAGAACATGATCACAGAGTACAAAACAACATAGAACAAAAGTGAACATGCAAATTTAAACATCACCGGAACAACGATAACCATCTTTTCAACAAGCAAACATTTATTAAATATTCAAGTTGAAAACCATGGCTACTGCATGACTATCATGCAAGTGGGTATTTTAGCTTTCCTGGGGTGGAGGAAATCACTGGAAGAAAGTGTCAGAAGCTCGCGGAAAGAATCGCCGGAAATCGTTCTCTCTCGGAGGGGGCTGAATAAGGGCAAGGGCAAAAAGGTCATTTTCACAGTGTCAAACAATAGTGAAAACATGACCAATAGAACGGGCTCGACGAAATGAAGAAGTGAGCATTGGTTTCACCTGATTTGGAGCTACGGATAAAAAGTTATGGATGTTTTTCTGCCAGGGACCCATCTGTAATGAAAATCTTTTCAACCAGGGGCCTGAACAGAAAAAGTGAAAGCGTAATCGGGGAAATATGCTTTCACCTTATCCATATGAACAATGGCGGGGCTGACGCGTGCAGGTCCCACGGGTGGGGCCCATCACTTATCCACGTGGAAAGGCCAGGTCAACGGGCCGAGGCTGCCACGCTGGGCCCGCGAGGAGAAGAGGGCCCGCCTGGCCTCTGTCTTCTTCTTCCTCGTCCTGCTCTCGCACGGGACAGAGGAAGGAGGGGATGGCCAAGGCAGGGGAGGAGGGGCGAGGGGGCCGGCCAGCTCCGGCCATCTCCGGCCAGGGTGAAGCCACCGGAGGGCGCGGCCCGGCGCGGCGCTCCCATCCCCGACCAAAGGAAGGCGCAGGGAGGCTAGGAATGGCGAAGGGAGGTGGCAGCAGGAGGTGACAGAGGCGGCTCGGCGGTGGTGGTGTTCGCCGGAGCAGGGCGCTCCGGCGAGGGCTGAGGGGTCTGGGCGGCTCGCGGGGACGAGGGGGAGGCCGTGGTGAGGTCGGGAAGGCACGAGGAGGCTCGGGACGGCCGGAGGATGCGGTGGCCGAACGACGAAGGCGGCGGCCGAGCTACGGGAGGCGCGGCTAGAGGCACTCTGGCGAGGGGGCAAGTGGTTTGGGAGAACCGCGAGGAGGTGCGGGAGCTCGTGGACAACACCAGGGGAGGAGAGGAGGCTCGATCTCGCCGGAACCAAGGAGGAACCGCGATGGCCAAGACGAACTCCGGCAAAACGAGAAGGGGCCGAGGGCTCCGGTGGGCAAATGAGGTGGGGAATGGGCTTGTGAGTTGCGGGAGGACTCGGAGCACATTTATATAGCCGAGAGGAGGCTTCTGGAGCTCACGGGCGAGCTCCCGACCAAGCTTTAATGGCGGGCAAAGGCTGGATGTGGCACGGGCATGGGGCTAGCGACGCATTCATGGCGAACCACGACGAAGAAGCGACGCAGGGCAATGGAGAGGCTCACGGGGCAGCTACTAGACATGGATAGAGGTCGGTACGACGAGGGAGACGACGGGAACAGGGCCGGGAAGAAGCCAAAGCACGAAATTTGCCTGACATACGCGTGATCACCACTAGCACTGGAGCAAATGGCTAGTTTTGGCGTGGCCGGCGATGTCTAGTAGAATTACTTTAGTGACACTAGTATAACTGAGGAAATAAATCATTCCAAGGTCAAAGAAGAGAATGGCGCTTAGCTCCAAAGTAAATCAGCAGTCAAGTGTTTGTGCTGTGCAGAGGGGACACCAGCTAGCTAAATCAGTAACGAGCTTGTTTGGGAGGTTTATATATCGAAGGACTCTCATCCTGGAGGTTTGGAGGGTAAAAGGATCAAGATTTACTGCAGTTGCTTCACAACTGCATTTTTGGTCCAGAAATGAAGATCATGATGATGCTCTCACATGGTGTTATGGAATGGGATGAAACTTGGCAAATCCTCATGAGATGGACATATAAAGATTCTGTAAAAAGATCATGCTAAATGTACAAGCCAAAATAGCACCTGCTTCACAAACATCTCTCCTGACCAGAAACTTAAAATAATATTGGTGGTCAAATGGATCAATGAAATGATTCCAAAATGGGTGGAGAGATGTTTTATAGGTATAAGAATGTTCCGGTAATATAGCAGGATTTTTGAAGCAATATAAAATATACTTGCTTCACAATCTGAAAATATTGCCAGAAACAAAGATTTTCTCCTGTGCTCACATAGATAATTGGATGGGTCTGCAAATGGGTGGAGGGGATTAATATGAGCACATTAAGGAGTGTGCAAAATTTCAACTCATTTGGGTACTCCTAGCTAGTACTTCCTTCACAAAGCCTTCGGTCTGACAGAAACTTTGAAAATTCACTGGGGAAGATTGGCTAGGCAAATAAATTTGAACTTGTGCATGGGGTATTTATTTGGACATATAAACATTCCCAAAAAGGTTGGGAGTAAATAGGAGAAATATAAATGACACTTCCTTCACAAAGTGCCATTCAGGGCAGAATAGAAAAAGGAATATTGGAGAATTATGGCAATGAAATGTTTTGTCATGTTTGATCAAGATATGACCCCAAAAATTTATGAGAATTATTTGGGAATTTTTGGAGTGAAGTAAATATAGGTTGCTTCACAACCTAGGGCAATTTGAGTTATTCCTTTAATAGAAAAGGAATATTCCCAATAAAAAGAATATTGGGATTTGGGCTAGGATGGAAATGACAGGGTCTAGGGAAATATTTGGGAATGACAAGCCACTCTAGAAGCAAAGAAGAGGACATCTTCTTCAGTTTCTAGACCACAAAGCCACGGAAAAAGAAAACTCAGGCAAAAACCTCGGAAAAACAAAAAAAAAGAAAGGGCCAAAAATCAGGCTATCACACACCGTAAACACTCTGTTTCTAATCAACTTCCAGTGTATCGAATCGGGTTGGTCGGATAATTGAATATCTATCAATCTCCATACCAAGTGCATCCAAGCATTCCAACGCTTCCCAACTAATGCTTGCCTGAACTGAATATTCAAAGGTATCGATTGAAATGCTGTGCCCACGTAATCCTCCTTACATTGCACAATATTATACAGGATGGGGTATAGTAAGGCTAGTGGCATCCCCCCTAACCATGTATCCTCCCAAAATCTTGTTGACATCCCATTGCCCACCAAGAATTTGACCCTTCCAGAATGGCAAGATAGTTGGTCTCGCGGTGACCTAGGCTAGCATTTTCGATTGTAAATACTTGTTGAAAATGCTTGGATAGATAGATGCATAGATAGATGGATGGATGGATAGATGTTAGGGTTAGAACTAGGGTATTTTTGGTAATATAAATTTTGTAGTAAAAAAACTAGTAATAGAAATATTTAGTAAATGTAGGTCTTTTGAATATAATAGAATAGTAAGTGTAGAATAGAGTAGCAAAATTAGAAAATGTTCAGTAAATTTAGGTCTTTTGAATTGTAATAGAATAGATTTTTGTTAGTAAATGTAGGTCTTTTGAGTGGTTTTGCTAATACAATTTTTATGAATGGTAATAAAATAGAAAAAATAAGTAAAAAAATAGTAAAAAAATAGAAAATTGTAAGTAAAAGATAGTAATAGAATATAAAATTGTTGTTGCCAATTATATTGATGATATAATTTTTCAGTCGGTGGACTGTGCAAATTTCTCGTGCCGCGTCTCCTTCTCCACTACAAAAAAATACACTTCCGTGATGATACGTGTTTGTCACAGTAGGTCACGTTTTCTGTCATGTATGTACATCCACGAAGATTTTATGACAGAATCAAGATAGTCATACCTGTGCTATCATAGAAGTGTTCCCTGACATTACCAAAATTATCATCACATAAGTGTCCAGTTCCATGATGATAAATCACGCGTCATAGAAGTGCTTTCGTCAAGGGTAACCGACACGTGTCATCCACCGTAACGGGTCGCCGTTAAGCTATCGGGTTTCGGTTTGGATTCGATAACCCGTTAACAGCCAGGACCAATGGCAATTTTCCACGTGTAAAATTCTCGCTCATCGACAATCCATGTGTCGGCTCAACGTTGGGACAGATGTCAGCCGTCCATTTTACAAGAACCACTAATGAAACGTTGACATGTGGGATGGCCCAATAGAGGCCCATATAGGTTTAAAAGCTGGCCCAGAAACAGGCCAGCAAGATTTCGTCAGATCTAATGGGCCGGCCCGTTAACAGCCTAACATTTTCTGGACCAAATTATAGACCACATCAGATAAAGGCCGTTAAATAACTGCAATATCCTGGGCCAGTTTACGACCCATATTAGATCCGGCCCGTTAACAACCTGCAATAGTTTGGGCCAAATTACGGTCCATACCTGATCCGGCCCGTTAACTTACTTTCATTTCTTGGGCCAAATTACGACCCATAACCGATACTGCCTTTTTAATAGCTCCTGTGCTATTGGGCCCATTGGCGGCCTGATTTGCTCTTCGGCCTCTTAATGACCCACTTAACTGTCGTGGAATTAACACGCCAGATGTCCTCATGGAAGGACTTAGTCGTAGAGCCATCGCGACGGGTTATCCTGAAGGGGTTAAACCGGACAAGGGACAAGGGAGTTTTATACTAGTTCGGTCCCTTCGATGAAGGTAAAATCCTACGTCTAGTTGTGATGGGATTGATTGGGTTTCGATGACCAGGGAGCAAATACGCTGCCTGGGTCTCGAGTTGTTGTTTCTTGTCCCTGAACCGCCGCCGGGTCGTCTCTTTATATACATAGGTTGACGCCCGGCCGGTCTACAGAGTCCCGAGGCCGACTCATACAAGTGTCCGGCTCGGTCTCTTCCTTTCCTAACTTATAATACAAGTTACATAACCATGTAGGTTTACCACTATGGGCCCTAATCCGCCTTTGGGCTCCGAGCCTCTAAGTTCCGTTAGTAAAACGCCATCTTCTGGGTCTTCGTGGGCTTCAATATAGTTGAGGGTGAGCCGGGCCCTCCTGGCCGGTTTACGCTCAGTAGTTATATCCCCAACATTAGGCCCTAGATTGATTTGAACCTGTTCATGTCAATCTTCAATACTTAAAGAAATTCTGTGAACATCACCTTATATTCTCGTAAACCACCATGATGTCTTCTCCTGAAAACTTTGTTAAACTGTTGTGATGTCATCCTCTGGACACAGCAATGGATCATCATGACATCATCTCTGTATAAAAAGATGATGTCATGAAGGGAATCTTTTTAATCTTTTTATACAGAGATGATGTCATGATGAAGGGAGTTTTTCCTTTTATAGTTTGTTTTTCAAGATGACCAAGCAATTCGCCGCTTGCAACTGGGTTCCGTCCCGGATCACGGAAACGCAAATCAATGGATATGTTGTAATGGGCGTTTTAGCTTAAAAATGTCCTTCACTGGCGAGTTCCTGGCCCTGAGTGCCCTCCTGAGCCTCAAGATGGAGAAGTTATTGTTTTTATGCAGCACCTAGACCGGGGCTTCAGCCCTCCCGGATCAAAAAATTTCCGGGATGTCCTTACTAGCTTTCAACTCCATCCACAAGATATTGGACCAAATTCCGTATCAAATATATGCAACTTTCAAGTATTTTGCGAAGTTTACCTTCAAGAGGAACCATCTATTGAGCTCTTCCGGGACTTTTTCCATCTAAACCGCCGAATTGAGTTTTCTGATGGTCCTAACACGGAACTTGGTGGGGTATCAATCCAGAAGAGGAAGGAAGTTGATTTCCCTCATGCAAAACACCACAGTCATCCCAAAGACTGGAACCAAACTTGGTTTTATTGTCAGAACACTGCCCCTGCTGGAGAAAACCCTTTGCCGGGTTACCGCCCTCACCGTCTTAGCAACGGCCACCCGTTACCTCAACGATTAACTGCCAAAGAATAGCAAACTTATGCACCTCAACTCGCCAAGCTCCGGGCTCTCTTAGCCAACGGTTTGACTGGTGTTGATCTCGTTTGCTGTTGGGTTAAATGGCACATCCCGCCCTTAAGTCGCCGCTCCAGATTAATGCCTGAGTATACCGGCGACGCCAAGGACCCTCAATGGTTTAATGAAATAGAAATGATTGGTGATGAATCACCAAATCGATGAAGAAGATGTTAGACGAACCAATCGCCGCATGCAGCCAAACCGGGCTGACCCCCTTTTACACCGCCAACAAACCACCAGCGGTAAAGATTGTAACCTTGTGCTTTCTTGACTCGCCTCTGCTTTAACAATGTTCTAATAAATCTTTGTTTAATTTTTATAGGCCAATAGCTCCTTTTGGAAAAGGAAGGCTTCAGATAAACTGGCAAGGGTCCTCGTGCCAAGAGCAAAGTTATAAAGAGAGCAACCAAGAAGAAGACCAGCGAAACTACTGATCCGCCCGAAGATGTTGAAGATTCGGATCAAGAGGTATAACTTGACTCCCTTGGCTCCCTTTTCATACATCTTATTAACAATGACTATTATCAGGATGATGCGGAGGTCAGTCATGTGGACCATGTTGAGGTAATCTCTCTTTCCTCTGATTCAGATCTTGTGCCGGTTCAAAGATTTTGCCGTGCAGTTCGGAAAGTGAAATACTCTCACCCTCTTGCTTATTTGGATCCAAAATTTTCTTTGAAGACACAACAGCCAGAAGGGCGTCGCACAACCCGACAGTGGCCAGCAAGTCACCTCTTCCGGTTTACCGGACACACCAACCCGGAAGCGTCATCCGGAGGTTACTTTTTCTCCCAAAAAACTTAATCCTTTGAAGGGTTTCTTCCATACCCACTAAATCCGTCTGATCCGAATTATTAGGTGTCTTCCAATTCATCTGGCGGTTCATCAACCACTCAGCTGCCTTCCATTAAAACCATCGCTGGGTAAGCGTACTACTTTTCGGTTTGTTTCTTCATGCGTCGGTTTATCATACTAATCTTTATTTTGATGTTGTAGTGCCAAGGCCCGATTGAGCAAGAAAGCCAAGACCAACGGCCCCATTGATGATATTGAACCAGAGAAGACCCCAGAACATGTTGGTGAAAATCCTGATATTGTCATGGATAACTCTGCCCCGCAAGATGCAGCTACTGATGCTAATCCGCCGGAGGCTGACCCGGCTACACATGTTGATACATCAAGTCCACGTGCCACGCCTCCAAGTCCAGTTGCTGATTCACTGAGTTCAGTTGCTAATCTGCCAAGCCCTGCTGCCAATCCGCCAAGCCCAGCCAAAGATAATGTCAATCCACCGAGCCCAACCAAAGATGATGATGATGTTATTATTACTGGCATTGCTTATACCGCCCCAGGCAATCCAGTTGTTTTATCGAAACATACCGCCAAGGACGAATTTGCTGCTATGGGCAAGGGGAAAGGGAAGACCAATTTGTCCAGCTATGTTAACCTTTCTGCTCAGGATCTTCATTCCGGATTCTTGAACCGGCTTTACACCAGCCGAGATTATGAGGCCGGTTTGGTGAATCTGATGAAGGAATGCTATGAGGTAATCTTCCAAACAACTTCATCTTTATTCTGTACATTCATTGTATTGTAGCCCCCAAGGGCCGGTTTATCTCTTGAAGATAAACCGGGACTTTAAAGATAAAAAACACTTGGACTTCGTAGCCCCCAAGGGCCGGTTTGTCTTGTGAAGACAAACCGGGACTTTTATATTCCATACTGTACTTTGTTGACTTTCCTTACTTGGGTATTTTCTTGATCAAACACACATTAGCCCCCAAGTGCCAAGATTAAAACTTGTATTGATCCTTGGGACTTCAAACAATCAGTAGTAAAGAAGCAATCCACATTAGCCCCCAAGTGCCAAGTGTATAACTAGTTATATGCTTGGGACTTTTGATAAAATATTTACATGCTCCTCCTATGACTGTGGCAGGCTGATATAAATCACCAAGGCTCCCAAATTGTTGATCTTCAAGAGAATATCAAGTCCCAACAAGCAGAGACTTCCAAGGCCAAGGATGAGCTTAAAACCGCTTTAGCAGCCATGGAACAACTTAAAGAAGGGTTCAAGACTGAGCGTGCCAACTGGGAGACTCAAAAGAATGCACTGCTGAAGCGGGCTGAAGACGCCGAGTCGGCTCTTAAACCGGTGGCGGAAGAGCTAACTGGGTTGAAGCGCCAAGTGAATGCCATGACCTCTGCAATATTTGGTAAGTACTCTTGCCAAGGCTTCTTGAATGACCATCTTTGTAATTTGCCGGGTTAACATGAAATTCTTAAACCGTTCTAGGTGGCTGCATTGCTCATCTGGGCTCTGACATGCGGATGAAGCTGAAGGCAGCATATTGAACAACTATATACCGGTGCCCAACGGGTTATCTGTGCAGCCTCATACAACAATCCGGCCCCAACATTGATAAGGGACACTCTAGCAAGGTTATCCATGATGCCAGCGCAGATAGAAGAGATGAAGAGATCCGCTGCCAGGGCTGGCGCTTTGTTGGCACTTACCCGAGCCAAAGCATGGATAGCGGACTTGGATCCGGTTGATATTGCTAAGGGCTTTCCTAGTGAACAAGAAAACGGGGCAGAGTTTGATAACAAATCCCTCAAAGTTGTGACAAGGGAGATGCGTCCTTTGGCAAGTCAATTGGCGGCAGAGGCTAACTTGACTGCTCATCGGTCCTTCTACGATGCCAACAACCAACGGATTAACACTGCGGTGGAAGAAGTGCAAACTCTTATCCCGCAAATCCGTAAGCACACTTACGCCCCTGACGTTGATCCGCCCGAACTTATAAGTGAGGAGGTTGTCTTTCAAGCTTTAACCCGAATTGACTGGACCACCATTGACTTCCAGCCACTGGATGGGGAGGAGGAGGCTAAACCAACGCCAGATGATCCATCAACTTCACGTCAACATGGTGATGAGTCTTGATCCGGCAATTGGGTTGATGTTTCATAAACTTTGTTCTGTGGGAAGAACAATCCCTTATTTTGTGCTTTAAAGTGCCTTGTAATAGGCTAGTTAAAATACTTCGCTCTGTGGCACTAATGCATAACATTGTTGATCCGTCATGATATTTGCTGTGCTTGATTACAGTTTGATAATTTTCATGCGATTCTGATATCTGCATAAAAAGAATTGTCCTGGCGGTTGATCGCCGGACGGGTCATAATGCCCAAGATAAAGCCTGGCTAATAGCCAAAGCGGAATAAATATGAAATAACTCATACCTGTGATATGAAATCATGTAGTAAGGGTGAAAACCCAAATCTTGAGCTGTTATAACCCTTACCCTATAATGATGTTATGAATAAGTCATGCCAGGTTACGATGAACACCAGGTGATCAAACTGGCGACATATAGTCAAAGCCAGGCCGGGTTTTGTAAACACCAATTTGATAAGATGGTTTGACAATGTATAGTTGAAAGCCAAGCCAGGTTAACAAACACCAGGTTAATATGATGACTGAAAAGCCACACCGGGTCAATGGACACTGGTTCAAGATAAATTCATCAAAAGGTGAAAACTTGGCAAAAAAGCAAACAAGAAACCATGTAGTCAAGGCGTTTCAAGGGCTGCCATGCCCAAATTCGAGGCTTTTCATGGGCTGCCAGGCCACTGAGTTAAACCATTTTGCAAAGCCTTTTAAGATGGGCCTCCAACTAACCAATCATCATTTTAACTTTGACAAGTTCGGGTCTGTATAAGATTGACTTGTCAAACATTCGGCGGGTCGTGCCAGGATTACCTGGATAGGAGTGGCTTACTTGATGAAGGCAGGTTAACCCGGGGTTTTAGGTGAATACACCAGGCTTCCAAGCCGTGGGTCGATACCCAATTACAAGGGTCCTTTCAAACTATTTGTTGCTTTGCAAAAAGATCCCCCAAGTAACTTTGTGAGCTGTGCTCAATGGGTGCCTATGTTTGAGCTGTGCATAACATCCAGACTCTCTTTGGTCCCTTGGGTGTGAAGCTCCCAAGCTGTTTTTGTGTCATGATAGCCGGTTTAACAGGTAGTACTTTGCTTTGTCAGCTAAAGCTCCCATGTAAACAAAGAGATTTGAAGAAAAAACGGCAGAGGCCTTGCTTATAGTAAGGATGCCGGTTTATTATATTGATCATAATATATACATTGTTGAAATATGTACATAAGAAAAGCCTATGGCTCAAGTGTAGTAAGGCCGAAGGAGAGCTATGTTCCACGGCCGCCGGGTCTCCTCCTCAGAACTGCGTGAGTCTTCTCGAATGTCCATGAGGTAGTATGATCCGTTGTGCAGATTTTTGCTGACCACAAAGGGTCCTTCCCAAGGTGGGGATAACTTGTGCATATCAGTCTGATCCTGGATGAGCCGGAGCACTAAGTCGCCTTCTTGAAAGCTTCTTGTCTTAACCGGGCGGCTGTGATAACGCCGCAGGTCTTGTTGATAAACCGCCGATCGAGCCAAAGCCATGTTCCATTTCTCATCTAACACGTCCAGCGCCTCTTGAGGTGCTTTCTCATTGTCCGCTTCAACATAATTGGCAACCCGAGGCGAGTCATGACGAATATCACTTGGGAGGACGGCTTCAGCCCCGTAAACCATGAAGAAAGGTGTATAACCCATAGATCGGTTTGGGGTGGTGTTTATACTCCATAACACAGATGGTAATTCTTCCACCCAACAACCCGGCGTCCGTTTCAAAGGAACCATGAGCCGGGGCTTGATACCCTTCAGGATTTCTTGATTCGCCCTCTCACCTTGACCATTGGATTGGGGATGAGCCACGGACGCTACATCAAGCCGGATGTGCTCTCGTTGACAAAACTCCTCCATCTCACCTTTAGAAAGGTTCGTGCCATTATCTGTAATGATGCTGTGTAGAAAACCAAAACGGAAAATGATCTTTTTGAGAAATTGAACCGCCGTGGCTGCATCACACTTGCTGATGGGCTCCGCTTCAACCCATTTAGTGAACTTGTCAACCGCCACAAACAGGTGGGTCTTCTTATCCTGGGAGCGCTTAAAAGGTCCCACCATATCAAGCCCCCAAGTGGCAAACGACCAAGTGATAGGAATCATCCGTAGCTCCTGAGCCGGAACATGAGCTCGACGTGAAAATTTCTGACAAGCGTCACACCGCTTTACCAGATCCTCCACATCAGCATGACCTGTCAACCAATAGAACCCATGACGAAAAGCTTTAGCCACCAGGGACTTTGAACCGGCATGGTACCACAATCCCCTTCATGGATTTCACGTAGAATCTCTTGTCCTTCTTCAGGAGAAATACAACGTTGGAATACGCCTGAAACACTGCAAGGGTGTAACTCGCCATTGTGAATAACCATGGACTTGGACCGCCGGATTATCTGTCCGGCGAAGATCGCATCATCTGGTAACTCGCTCCGGTTCATATACGCCAAATATGGAACCGTCCAATCCGGAGTGGTATGTAAAGCGGCCACCAATTGGGCCTCTGGATCAGGAACAGCTAAATCCTCCTCTGTAGGGAACTTAACAAACGGGTTATGCAAGATATGTAAAAAGGTATTGGGTGGTACCGGTTTACGCTGAGATCCCAGCCGGCTTAAAGCATCTGCTGCTTTGTTTTTGCGCCGGTCAATGTGCTCAACCTGATAACCCTTAAAGTGACCTGCCATAATATCCACCTCGCATCTATAAGCCGCCATGAGTGGATCCTTATAATCCCAAGTACCAGAAACTTGCCGACCCCCAGATCAGAATCTCCAAAATAGCGAACCCGACTTAAGTTCATTTCCTTAGCCACACGGAGACCGTGGAGTAAGGCCTCGTACTCAGCTGCATTCTTAGTACAAGGAAACATTAAGTGGAGAACATAACAAATTTTATCACCTCGAGGGGAAGTAAGAACAACTCCAGCCCCCGAGCCTTCCAATTGCCTGGATCCATCAAAGTGAATAGTCCAGTATGTATTATCCGGTTTGTCCTCTGGTGCCTGTAACTCGGTCCAATCATTGATGAAGTCAATAAGAGCCTGTGACTTGATTGATGTCTGAGGCATATACTTCAATCCGTGCGGGCCAAGCTCAATTGCCCACTTTGCAACCCGGCCAGTTGCCTCCCTGTTCTGAATTATATCGCCCAAAGGAGATGAACTGACCACTGTAATGGGATGGCCTTGAAAGTATTGTTTGAGCTTCCGACTTGCCTTAAAAACCCCATAAACCAGCTTCTGCCATTGCGGATATCGTTGCTTTGACTCGATAAGTACTTCGCTGATATAGTAAACCGCCCGTTGAACCGGATATTCCTTACCAGCCTCCTTGCGCTCCACCACAATTGCCACGCTGACAGCACGGGCATTAGCAGTCAAATACAATAACAAGGGCTCTTTGTCAACCGGAGCAGCAAGAACCGGCGGTTCAACCAACTGCCGCTTTAAGTCCTCAAATGTCGCATTAGCTGCGTCACTCGAGACGAAATCGTCTGTCTTTTTCAACATCTGATACAAAGGAATCGCCTTCTCTCCCAAACGGCTGATAAATCGGCTAAGCGTTGCAATTCGACCCGCCAGACACTGAACATCATTGATACACTTCGGTTTAGCCAAAGATATAATCGCTTTGATTTTTTCCGGATTAGCCTCAATGCCTCTGTTGGACACCAGAAAGCCTATGAGCTTGCCTGCCGGAACACCAAAAACACACTTGTCCAGATTAAACATCATTTTGTAAACCCGAAGATTGTCAAACGTCTCCTTGAGGTCATCTATCAAGCTTTCCTTCTTCCTGGATTTTACCACAATGTCATCCACATAGGCATGAACATTACGCCCAATCTGCGTGTGAAGACAATTTTGCACACAACATTGATAAGTTGCCTGGGCACTTTTGAGCCCAAAGGGCATAGAAACATAGCATAAGGCTCGAAAGGGAGTGATGAAGGCTGTCTTCTCCTGGTCCTTAACTGCCATTTTAATCTGATGATAACCTGAATAAGCATCCAAGAAACTCAGGCGCTCACAACCGGCCGTCGCATCAATAATCTGATCAATACGTGGGAGAGCAAAAGGATCTGCCGGACAAGACTTGTTCAAATCTTTGTAGTCCACACACATACGCCAAGTGCCGTTTTTCTTAAGAACGAGCACCGAATTAGCCAACCACTTGGGGTGAAATACTTCGATGATAAATCCAGCAGCCAACAGCCGGGCTACCTCTTCACCAATGGCCTTGCGTCTTTCCTCGTTAAAGCGGCGAAGAAATTGATTGACCGGTTTAAATTTGGGATCAATATTGAGAGTGTGCTCAGCGAGTTCCCTCGGTACACCTGGCATGTCAGAAGGCTTCCATGCAAAAATGTCCCGGTTCTCACGGATAAACTCGATGAGCGCGCTTTCCTATTTCGGATCCAGATTGGTGCTGATGCTAAACTGTTTGGATGAATCGCCAGGAACAAAGTCAACAAGTTTAGTCTCATCAGCCGGTTTGAACTTCAGGGTCGGGTCATGCTCAGTGGTGGGCTTCTTCAGAGGGGTCATGTCTGCCGGATCAACATTGTCTTTATAAAACTTCAGCTCCTCTGTAGCACAAATCGACTCAGCATAAGCCGCATCACCTTCCTCACAATCCAAAGCGATCTTTCGACTTCCATGTACTGTTATAGTCCCCTTATGACCCAGCATTTTGAGTTGTAAATAGATATAGCAGGGTCTCGCCATGAATTTTGCGTAACCCGGCCGTCCAAACAGTGCGTGATACGGGCTCTGGATCTTCACCACTTCAAAGGTCAATTTTTCAGACCTGCAATCATGCTCATCTCCAAACACAACCTCCAAAGCGATCTTGCCAACAGGATATGCCGATTTACCTGGTACTACACCATGAAAAACAGTGTTGGACGGTTTAAGACTCTTGTCTATCAACTCCATGCGAAGAAAAGTCTCATAGTACAGGATGTTGATACTGCTCCCTCCATCCATCAGAACTTTGGTAAACTTGTAACCTCCCACCTGAGGTGCTACCACCAAAGCCAGATGACCTGGATTGTCAACCCGAGACGGATGATCCTCTCTGCTCCACACAATGGGCTGCTCGGACCACTGCAAATAATGTGGCACTGCCGATTCAACAGCATTAACTGCCCTTTTGTGAAGCTTCTGATCACGCTTGCACAGGCTAGTAGTGAACACATGATACTGCCCACCATTCAACTGCTTGGGGTGACTTTGATAACCTGACTGCTGCTGATTTCCTTGATTATTCTGTTGGCCATTACCACCTTGGTTATTCTGGTTGCCCTGATTATTCTGAAATCCAGAGTTTGAACCGCCGCCACCATGAAAACCTGGACCTGAACCGCCCGACGGACCCTGATCATACCGGAAGAGATCAGAATTTTTGAACTCCTTCATAATATAACAATCTTTCCAAAGATGTGTGGCAGGGGCCTCCTTGGTCCCATGCTTTGGGCAGGGCTGGTTTAACAAACGCTCTTGATTCATCCCTCCACCGCGCTGGGGCGGTTTACCTTTACGACGCTGCATATTGGTGTTAGCCACAAGATCTGAACTATCTGCCTTACGCTTACCATTATTCCCATGGCCTCCTTGGTTGTGATGCTGTCCCTTTGCACCGCGTTCTTCTTTCCCTTCTCCGGTTTCTCCTCATCAGAATCGGGATCCTTGGTATTATCAGAATCGGCATATTTGACCAAGGCTGCCATAAGGGTTCCCATGTCATTGCAGTGGTGCTTGAGCCGTCCCAACTTCATCTTTAGTGACTTAAACCGGCAATTACGCTCCAGCGTTATGATTGCTTGACCAGCATTAATCCGGTCTGACGAATGCAAAACTTCCGAAACCCGGCGCACCCAATGAGTTGTTGACTCGTTCTCCCCTTGAACACAGGCATCCAGATCCACAATGGACATAGGCTGTTTGCATGTGTCTTTGAAATTGGCTATAAACCGGGCCTTCAACTGATCCCATGACTCGATGGAGTTGGCTGGTAGGTTTTTCAACCAAGTACGGGCGGTCCCTTCCAATATCATTGTGAAATACTTTGCAGAGGCCGCTTCGTCCACATCCAACATCTCCATCGCCATCTCATAACTCTTGACCCACGCCTCAGGTGGCTGATCGACGGTATAATTAGGAACTTTGCATGGACCCTAGAAATCCTTGGGCAGTTACACATTACGGAGAGCTGGAATGAGACACGTCACTCCCCAGGAACTGAAGGCAAGCCTGGTGCCTCGATCTACTGATGCTACTGGCTGAACCAGGCCGGGTTGATAACGACCCGCATATTGTGTTGCCAAAGCGGCCTCCCTTCGTGCTCTGCCATTGTCCACCACGTCTTGAGCATTTACCTCACCGCGCGTCGGATTGGGTCCTTGAGGTACATTACGGCGCCGCGCACTGCTAGACACTTCCGGTTCATCCATGTGCCTGCTATAGCTTTTGCTCGGACGGGGGGTTGAATGAATTCTATCTCGGCTATAGGAATAAGCCTATAGGAATAAGCCTGCTGCTGCACCACGGCGGTTTGAAGAAGATCCCTAGCCTGCCGTGTCTCAATCGCCGCCAGTGAATCACCCTCTATTGGAATGGCTGCCAGGCGAGATGCTGCGGCAATCATGTTATCCAAAGGGCTCGAGAAGTGACCCGATGGAGTGGACACGTGTTGCGGCGGGTTATCCGTTCGCCGAGGTAGTTCCATCATCCGTGTTTGATCCGGCGCTGCCCTAGGCGCGTTGGTCCGGTTTGCAGCTGTCGGATTGCTCAGCCCAGCCCCCGGTGTATTAAAGAGATTCAATCCTTCGAAGACCGGCTGCATACGCGATCGGTACTTCCTACGCATTACGTCGTTTGATGCATTCTGATCCAACATGAGCCGGTAATTCTGCGCCTGTATCTGCTGTGACTGGGCATCCAAAGCGGCCTGTTCTTCTGCCATCCTAGCATCCTCAGTTGCCAGGTCCTCCTTAGCCTGCGTTATCTGGTCCTTCAGCTTCGCAATGTCTGCATTGTGCTGATCCTGCGTCTCCAAGGTAACTGCCGTGGTTAACAAGGTCGCCTAAGCATCCATCAAACCGGAGAGGACTTGAGCCGGTCGGCGCACTGGGGCTCCTGCCGCGGCTGTTGATCCGGTATTCATTGCCGCCGTAGATGAAGACTGCAAAGTGGGCTGTGTTCCGGCCATGTAAACAGCAACCCAACTTGGCGGTTCAAGGAGGTCCGGAATACTGTTGCCATCGGAATATCCTTCGAACATACCATCATGAATTTGGTATAGGGACTCGGTTTCGCCAGTGGATGACTCGCTATCGGAATAAACAGCCGTCCCGCCTTCAGACACTGGTTCAGATCCGATCCCATGGACACATCCTACGAACGCACACTTCATGGCGGGCTTAACACGGGCAGGACTCGCACGCTGAGCCGTCTCGATGAGGTCAGTGCAGATGTCCGGCTCAGGGCCCGGTTCGCCGATCTTGCCGATGAAGACATGAATTCCGCTAAAGGGGACCCGGTATCCGTACTCGATTGAGCCGGCCTCGGGGCCCCATCCTTCATCGTCGATGTAGAGCTTGCCGCGATGACTCTTGGTCATCCGGCCAACCACGTACCCCTTGAGTCCTTCAGAGCTGCCCTTCAAGAACTCGAAACCATCGTGCGATAGCCCCAAGGTGGGTGCCAACTGTCGTGGAATTAACACGTCAGATGTCCTCATGGAAGGACTTAGTCGTAGAGCCATCGCGACGGGTTAGCTTGAAGGGGTTAAACCAGACAAGGGACAAGGGAGTTTTATACTAGTTCGGCCCCTTCGATGAAGGTAAAAGCCTACGTCTAGTTGTGATGGGATTGATTGGGTTTCGATGACCAGGGAGCAAATACGCTTTGCCTGGGTCTCGAGTTGTTATTTCTTGTCCCTGAACCGCCGCCGGGTCATCCCTTTATATACATAGGTTGACGCCCGGCCGGTCTACAGTGTCCCGAGGCCGAGTCATACAAGTGTCCGGCTCGGTCTCTTCCTTTCCTAACTTACAATACAAGTTACATAACCATGTCGGTTTACCACTATGGGCCCTAATCCGCCTTTGGGCTCCGAGCCTCTAAGTTTCATTAGTAAAACACCATCTTCTGGGTCTTCGTGGGCTTCAATATAGTTGAGGGTGAACTGGGCCCTCCTGGCCGGTTTACGCTCAGTAGCTATATCCCCAACATTAACAGTTCAACCCGATATTAGTTTTGGCCTGTCAGCGGCCTGTCTACATATGGGCCTCTTTCGGCCCGGTTTCACTTTTGACCATTCAAAGGCCCGAGTTGCACCTGGGTCTAATTATGGTCCGTAGTTACTTTCGGCCTCTTAACGTCTCGTCTTCGTGGATACGTTCTACCCCAAACTGCCTATTGGACCGTAAAGGCCCTTCAGAGTGTTGGGCCTAATTTAGGCCCATTATACATCTGGCCTGCTTCCCGCTTGTCATGTAATTGGGTTAGCCAAGGCCCAAAAACATTTCACCCTGTTAATGGCACGTCACCCGAATGGCCCAACAATGGGCCGATTTATATTACAGGGCGCTGTCGGCCCGTGATTTGTTCTCCACAATTAAGGCTGAATCTAGTTTTCAATCTGTTAAAAGCCTATTTAATTTTCCGGCCCAATTAATTCAAGCGGTTTACTGGGCCTTTTAAAGGCCCGAAACTAACAGTGGGTCATATTAAAACTAGACCTAACTAATGTCCCAAGATGATTGTAGGCCCACGGTTCGGCCCGTACTAGCGATTGGCGACCGACCAGTTTTAGTATAGAAATTATTATTTTATAAACCTAATCTATTGGCTCATAGCGCAACGATCGAAGATTATGACCTTTTATCAGAGTGACGACAGCAAAAACATCAAATAAATTACAACATCACGACATAGAATAAACCTAGACTATACGACAAAGAAATTACAACATATTACATCCCCTGGGCATCAAAGTTCGCCGCCAGTGATAATAATAAAGGGCAACTAGACAGCAGATTCCATAAACTGGGCAGGTCGCCACTAGTGTAAATTAACAGGACGCCACCAGTGGAAGTTAACAGGCCAACAAAATAATAGACAAAACCGACAGCACTTCAACAAAGTTGAAGAAAGGTTAGCCCGACCCAGGAGCTGTAGCGCAAGCAACTTAGCAACCTGATGAGACTGCGCTTCTTTGACGCTTATATCCACAAACTTAAGCTGCATAGCATCAATAGACGTCCTGTACTTACGGTTAACCTTGCATAGATATTGGAGCTCCAGTCGGATTTGAGCGAAAGCATGTCTTTCTGCTTGAATTTCAGACTGAAGAAGTCGAACGTATTCAGGCGGCGACTTTGTCGAGCTTGTGTCACTGAGTAAGTTCGACACTACATCAAGATATGACTTTGTGGTTGTATCCCTACCCTCAATATGTGTTGCCTTCTTCTCTGGAATATATGTTAGAGGGACAAACAATGGCTTCGTCTCACTATCATTGTGGCAGTTCTTCCTAGCAGCAGTGCTGTCACCCTGAAAGAGAAACCAGTAGGTAGATAACAAGTTTTGCATGTATAAGCATCAACACTGTCAATTCATCTCATTTCTTTGTCAGAAATAAAGAGACAATGTTTAAAATAACATTAACACAATAGACATTGTTCATAGTTAAGACGGCAGGAAATGGCATTGTGCAGGAGCGGCCAGCTTCACCAGACCATTGTTCATAATTTGAAGGGTCGAGGAGGACAAACTTACATTAGTAGTGAAGGCAGGCTTTATAAAGCCCTTGTCCATATTGATGGGGGGGCAATTCAAGAAGTTGGGAGACTTTAGACCTATCTCCTTAACTGGAATGGGTCTGAAGTTTCTCTCCAAAATGGCAGCCAACAGGTTCCAAGATGTCATTACGCAATGTGTCCACAAGAATCAATATGGTTTCATCAAAAGCAGAACAATCTAGGATTGCATAGGTTGGAATTTTGAGTATCCACACCAGTGCCACCAATCCAAGAGACCAATTGTAATTCTTAAACTTGACTTTGAGAAGGCTTTTGACTCCTTGGAGCATGAGGCTATTATTCAAATCCTGAGATATAAAGGCGTTGTTTGGATAGTGAAGATTAGCGATAGGATTATAGAAAACGGGTTTTAAGCCGATTTATAGGAAAACCCATTTTACTTCAGTTTTTACGAATAAACGGTTTATAAATAACTAAGTTTGGTAAGAAAATTTGGAAAACTGGTTGGCAAGTTCCTTGTTTGGATACCCACGACCACTAGTTGGTCCTATTCCTATTCTCCTCCTGTGAGTGACCCACTTTCCCCAAATCCCACACCATGGCATCATCCATCCAAGCTCGTTGAGCTGCTGCTTCCCTCCGATTCCTCCTCCGCCGCCCTGGACACTGGTTGTTGCTGGACTCCCAGGTCGCCAGCTACATGCTACCGTGCGCGGAAGCCTACCACTGCATGCCTCCGCCCCCTGGACGTTGGTTGCTGCACGCCTTCCCTCCCCTAGACGGCTAGGTCCCCAGGCGTATTCCGTTTCATTGGCTGTCAACCCCGCACAAGCTCTACCTGGCGAGCGGTCCTGCTTCAGGTCAACGCTTAGGCCTGCCTCCCCTCAACACCGGCCGTGCAGGCTGCACCGACATCAGCCTGTATCGGCGGCGCCGGGGGCAGCAGGCAGCTGTAGCTCTTGACCAACATCACCATCAGTAACAGCCTAATCGCAGATGGGGATGACAAGCTAACGGATGGGGATTCACAGGAGCAAGTATGTTTGATTATTATTTTCAAGTTTTGTACTATTAAACTAACATGGACTGCATCATGCACTTGACGAGAAAAGCTCCAGTTATCTCCCTTTTTGGTTTCTTAGCATGTTTTCATGGTCTACATCACGCACTTGCGGAGAGTATACTACTTCATAACTAAAAGGACTTAGCAATTAGCTACATATCTACTTGGTCCATTCAAGAATCTAGTGCGTAGGTACAAGCGGAACACTTGAATGTCACATACAAATGCATCAATTTGAAGTAGTTTATTGGTCGCTTCACTTGCTGAAACGATTGGTAGACAATGACATTTCATCTTGTAGCTCCAGATAGAGAGAGGGAGAGGCAGAGGGTGAGAGAGAGAGATAGAGCTTATAAGCCTATAAAAGAATGTGAAGTTCATGTCCATATAAAGAATTAAAAGTTGCAACAATAATTATGCAGATATATCTGCAATTTAAGATGGAAAACAAATATTGCAGTATTTAATCATCTTCTGGTTGAGTAGTACGTTGTTGATGTTTAGTCCACAACTCTCAGGCGATGGCAGCACGAACTCTCTCACCAGCAACTCTATCATGTTCTCTTGCTTGCCCATGAACTTGTTGATCACCATGGTCAGTATTTTGTTCTGTTTCCCCATGCTCATAAAGCTCGAATAACTCATTAGGATGATTAACCTTCCTTATGAAGTTGTGGATAATGCAACAACCCATAACAATTTTCACTTGAGTTTTGTACGGATAAGGAATTCCTCCTTTCCTACTTAGAATTGGAAAACGAGCTTTTAGAACACCAAAAGTTCGTTCAACAACATTCTGCAACTGTGCATGTAGATGGTTGAACAAGTCCTTCTCACTAGTATATCACCGATTACTTCCACGAAATGAAGCAATATGATAGCGATCTCCACGATACGGGGCAATAAATCTTGGAGTATTCGTGTAGCCTGAATCAACAAGGTAATATTTAGCAGACTAAGGCATAGCCTAGTGGTGGGAAGGGGCTTATGCCTTCCCACCCACCCAGGTTCAAGGCATGGTACGTGCAATTTGGGTTTGTTTCACCAATTACTGTAGGGGGTTCCCTTAAGTCTTTCTGTCAAAAAAACAAGGTAATATTTACCTGCACATTAACTTCATATCACACTCATCATCTTTATATATATTGTAGATACACAAGTAATTGTACTTTACATTCAGGAACAACTAAACCCCCACTAGTAACAGCCCATCTTAGAACAACTTGATCCGATGCAGAACCCTCCCATCCAGCAGCGACATAAGAGAATGTCATGTCAAATGACACTACTGTCATTACATTTTGAGACGGATAACCATGTCTGTTTCTATAAGGAGTTTGCTTATCAAGCCTGACTTTTGCCTTAATATGTGTCCCATCAATTGCTCCTAGGCAGTTCTTTTGGGATTTTTTGTTAGTCAAACAATAATGTTTATATGGTGTGGACCTTCTATTTGTGAAAATCAGATGGAAAGGAGTATCTGCTTCTAATAGCAAACATACCTTGAAATATGGGTAGAATCTTGCGTCACCCAATATTTTTGATGGGACTTGATTGCTTGGATCTGTTATGCAAACATCACACAAACCATTTATGGCGTCTAAAAATTTGTTGAAATGCTGGCTGATTGGTTCACGAGAATGCTGATATCTATCTTGGATGACACGGTTTCTAAGATTGTGACCAATCATATGTAGAAACATGAGTAGTTGTTCGTCCACTGTCATTCGATTTGTATCCTTAAGTAACTTCCTCTCGCATAAAGCATCTCGCAACAAGTAGAATGTGTGCTTCTCAAGACGAAATTGTTCATTAAATCTAACTGGATGTCCCTCTAAAAACTCGGTTGTTTTCTGAGCACCGGTTAATATAGAAGTGTTGCGGGCTGTTCTGAATAACCTTCTGAACAACACATCGTGAAACAAGGACACTGCAGAAATGTTATTAGTAAGCACTTGCTCGGAATCAGAAAGTTCATCACCTGGCACATCCTAAATGTTCATAGATCCCTGCATGATTTGCACAGTTGACTATATCATCTTTGGATAATTGTTTTAAAATGTAATAGTGCTGAACCGCACAATGAACAATACCAAACTGAAAACAATATTTATTACTTCACACAAATTGACAAAGCATAAGTGAAATTGTTTTCTGAATCTTGTAAAGTGCGAGAATGACTAAAATAAAATACTATGCTCAAAGGTGTATTACAAAAATTCTAAGGATCAATAATCCAGAGCTTTCGCGTCTCTTCATCCATCTCAATGAAAATGGCCCATTTATCAGCATCTGTAAATGCCTTTGTCGCCTTTAGTTTCTCTTTGGGATCGAGATTACTCATACTGTTTAATATTGCGATACAAGATTTAACCGAGTAAACTTTAGTTTGTTGTGCTACTGTTTTCTTTGCTTCAGCAATTCTAGGTGATGCATCTGCAAGGCGATCAATTGCAATTATGGCATCATCGGTTGTCCGTTTTTGTCCTCTTGCAGTTTCCTTGGATCCACTTCTAGGGGACTTCTTTTTTTGGCTCAATGGTAGTTGACTTCTTCGTGAAGACACCAGTGGAAGCATTGATTTAATCAGAATCGATGTCAGTCGGTGTCAAAACCGGCGGATCTCGGGTAGGGGGTCCTGAACTGTGCGTCTAAGGCTAATGGTAACAGGAGGCGGGGGACACAATGTTTACCCAGGTTCGGGCCCACTCTATGGAGGTAATACCCTACTTCCTGCTTGATTGATCTTGATAAATATGAGTATTACAAGAGTTGATCTACCACGAGATCGTAATGGCTAAACCCTAGAAGTCTAGCCTATGAGGTTATGATTGTTGTGGCTAAACCCTAGAAGTCTGAACCCTCCAGTTTATATAGACACCAGGAGGGCTAGGGTTGTACAAAGTCGGTTACAGAGAAGGGAATCTACATATCTGAATCACCAAGCTTGCCATCCACGCAAAGGAGAGTCCCATCCGAACAGGGGACGAAGTCTTCTATCTTGTATCTTCATAGTCCAATAGTCCGACCACAGTATATAGTCCGGCTGTTCGAGGACGCCTTAATCCAGGACCTCCTCAGTTGCCCCTGAACCAGGCTTCAATGACGATAAGTCCAGTGTGCAGATTGTCTTCGACATTGCAAGGCGGGTTCCTTCTCTGAATACACAAACATAGCCTTCCGAACATAGAAAATGTGCCCGGTTCTGCAAAACAAGTACCACACACCACCATAGAGAGTATAATATTTCACGAGTCCAATCCGCTGACAAATTTTTGTAGCGTGACATCGCACCACTTCCCGGTCATTATTCGAACTGTTTTTAGCCTGCCACTCCATATTACGAGGTGCAGTTTCATTGACACGTCTTGTCAAAGCAGGGATCGTGTCCCCTTATCACAGGATTCTCACCAATACGGGCATGGGTAACCCAACCGTGTCATCTGCACGACGCTTGGGAAATAGGTAAATTTTAAGGCGAGTGAGGAGCCGCATGACTTTTACTGACTTTATAAAGGGGTAAGGATTCATCCTTGTTCACCCACGCCTTCTCCTCTGCCCATCCATTCTCGAGGTCCAGTGCCCAAGCTCTCGCCTTCTCTGCCCAAATAAGCACTCCAATCATGTCCGGATCCGGAGAAGGAGGCAAGTGGATGGCCTCCTTCGTCAAGAAGAAGTACATCAAGGAGCTCCGGGAGGCCGGGTACCTAGCCAAGGAAACCGTTCACCGACTTCTGGCCAAGGGACAGATTGTCCCTACCCCGAAGCCCCATGAGAGGGTTGTGTTCCTCACACACTTCGTCCGCGGGATGGGATTCCCTCTCCACCCGTTTGTCCGAGGACTAATGTTTTACTACGGGCTAGACTTCCATGATTTGGCACCCAACTCTATCCTCAACATCTCGACATTTATTGTCGAGTGCGAGGCCTTCCTCCGCATCCCACCTCACTTTGGCCTATGGCTGAAGACCTTCAATGTGAAGCCGAAGGTGGTGAGCAGCCAACAAGCAGAGTGCGGAGGCGCTATGGAGGGCAAGATGCCCAATGTCACCTGGCCCGAAGGCTCCTTTGTGGAGACTGTCAAAGGGTGGCAGTCGGGGTGGTTCTACATCACCGAGCCGCATGACACCAACTGGGCAGCGGCCCTCGCGTCCGATCCCATATTCCGATGCGGCTCACCTCCTGGAAAGAGAAGGGCATGGCCTGGGGTTCTCTGAGCTAACAGCACTCCAGACGCACGTCTAGAGTATGGTAATCAAGAAAGTCAAGCTCGTCAACATGGTCCAGGTTATGCTCGTTCGCCGGATTCTTCCGTGCCAACGCGGGACTTGTTATTTATGGGAGTATGATCCAGCCAAGCACCAGACCCTATTAGAGCTCTTCGGCACGACGCACGAAGATATATGGAAGGTGCTCTTCAAGGCCAACGAGGTGCTACCGGCCACGGTCGAGGATCGTGGGCACGACCTAACTCACCCTGCAAATCCGGTAAGTTCTTTCATGTTTTCAAGGTGTACCCTTTACTTGCACATTCGAGGAAGGCATCTAAGTCTCCCTATCAATTATTTCAGGACTGGACAATGATGGCAGAGCAGATTAACTGTCCGGCTCCGCTGCCCGAAGACCCAGAAACCTTGTTCCTGATGAAGATGCTGTTTCCGGCGCCTTATGAGGTGCCGGAGAAGAAGTCCCAGAAGAAAGCCAAGGGGACCAGAGGTGGTCTCTGCCACAAGGGTCTTTCGGACGCGACGTCCGAAGACGCCGAGGCTCACTCCTCCATCGCCGAAGGCGAGGAGGAGGAGGAGGAAGAAGAAATCCATTCCCCCCTGTAGGGGGGAGAAAGAAGAGGGTGGCCTCCACACATGGGGAGGCCGAGGTGTCCAAGAAGGGGTAAACTTCCCTTCCGGACAACTCCACGGCGGCCACCAACAACGGCGGGGAGTGGGAGCCCAGGGTCAAGCCCCTGGCCAAATCGTAAGTATCCGGACACGTTCATGTATCCAGACTTTTTATTTTATTATTTTACTGTGCTAATTTATGCATTTGCAATCTAGCTCAGTCCAGTCCCGAGTGGTCCTTATCCTCAAAGGATTCGCTGGATCCGGCTGCGATGGACAGCGGGACCCTTCCATCGGCCACTTCTCCTCAGGACCTGGATGGTGCCGAGGCATCGTCCCGAAGGATCCCCGGCCCGGGAGGGAATTCAGAGGCTGGCAGGGGGCGCCTGAGGGTGAAGCCTCGGGGGACGAACACATGGGGAAGCCAGCCCCCATGGACGCTGACAGTGTGGGCCATATCCAAACAGGCCCTCAACCGAATATAGTTCCGGAGACACATGCGGCTCCGGAACCAGGCTAGCTGCCCCTTTCAAAAGGAGGCGGTACGCCTATTCCACCAATGGCCTCTGTCCATCCAGAGGCACTAGATAGTTTGCTGGAAGCGCTGCGAGGCGCTTCCATTGTGGAAGAATACCATACTCTTATGAGTACAGTGATTGAGAAGATCCAGTCCACCAAAAGCAGACTGACCAAAGCCTGCACTAACCTTCTAACAGGCTTTGAGGAAAGTAACATAATTGTAAAAAGAATGTCACAGTATAGACAGTAGCCCCTAATACTCTGTCCGGTGTTCGGAAAGAAAAGCCGAACAGAGGATCAAATAATTTTTCGCAGGAGTCTAATCTTGATATGTTTAAGTGAATAAGCAGGCGTCGCTGCTGGCTGCTGCCGCTCATACGGCAGAGGTCTCTGGACTGAAGCAGAACCTGGAGCGGGCCGAGGAAGAGCTCGGCCTCGTGAAGAAGCAGCTGGAGGATAGCCAAGGTATGCAGTAACCTGTGCGTATATTTAGGAAGAATGAATGGTTCGTGCTGACTAAAGTGTCATGAACTTTATTAGGGGCCAGGACCGAAGTAGCGGCCCTCCAGAAGGCGTTCGCTGAGGCCGAGGACAAAGCGGCCTAGGAACGCGTTGCGCGCGAGAAGCAGGTGGCCCGGGTCAGCGAGGTCCCGCAAGAGCTCCAGGCCATCAAGAAGTATGAGTCCTTGGAGCACGATTTTAAGACTCAAGAGTCCAAACTTGCCAAGGCCCGCCAGAGCGCACAAGATGCCTGAGCCGAAGCCCAGGGCGCCCTCCAGGAAATCTAGGCGGCCAAGAAGATTATGGTGGGTAAGGATTTCATTATGCAAAGCAGATATGTGAAGGAAAGGTTCCTTTTACTTACCCGGATTTGGAGCTCTCCAGGGGCGTTTGTGGATCTGCCGCGCAACATATCAGACGCTGCAGAATTCTATCGAGCCGAAGAAGGGAGCTCTATAGAGATGTTGTTCTGGTCTCAATACCTTGGACCAGAACATCCAGTGCCCTTTAGCGACCAGCTGAAACAGCTAGTCGAGCTGCATAAGGCGGCCAAACTAGCCATGGAGGACTTAATAATCCAGCTATGGCCTTCTGAGCCTATGCCTAGCAGCTACTTCGGACTCGTGAAGCGGCTTGTGAGTGCTTGCCCATGGCTTGAAGCCATCAAGCGGTCAGTCTATATCAAAGGCGCGCGGATGGCCTTTGCCCGTGCGAAGATGCATTGGGCGAAGATGGACGCCACGAAGCTGATGACCGAGGGGCCGCCTGAGGGCAAGGAGCACCGCCGACCCAAACTGTATTTTGATAGTGTCCTAGAGGGATCCTGCCTTGTGGCAGAGCAATGTGCCAAGGATATCATATTCCCATGAAAACATTCATGTTATCCTGTCGTGTAATATGAAACAAGATCGTTATGTAATATAATGCTTGTTATTTTAAAATTTTACCTCATGTGCGTCCATTTATGAAATCTGACAGTTGGCCAATCGTCGGCTTCTGTCCCCATGTAGATAGTACAGGGGTGTTCGGGATAAATCTAAACACTCTTTACTCCATATTTTGGTCCTTAAAGGAGGAGTTTAGGGCAATGAACAAGGCAATCAGACTATACGACTTTATCACCCTCACTCAGCCATAGGAGTTTGACAACGAAAATTTTGGCGCAGCCCCTTGTATTTGAAAGCCCGAACTTGGGGCCCTATACACGCCTAATCAGATAAAAACTGATTCCTCGCATAATGTGGAAAAAATCTCTAAGGATTTGAAGCCTCTCGAACAGCTGACCAGCTCTTGCCGCATCATGACAGACAGTTTTCGGCTTTCTCTACTGAGGTGCTCGTCCGGTAGAACCGGGACACAATTGCAGTAGTTCTCCCTTTACTACCCTAGCCGATATAGCGGAACGTAAGGTAGCAAGCACAGGAGCTGGGCAACCCAACTATTGACCAAAGACATGATTCGCAGCCGATGCATATAATGCTATAAGTTCGGGGTGCCGAACTGTACTATTTCAAACTTTATTGCCGTATTTCAGGGCATGATGAAGCCCCTGGCGAAGTAATGCGTACCAGAGTGTACGGGTGCAATTGATAAAAAATACAAAGACAAGTGAAAAAATCGATTAATAAGCTAACGCCGCAAATTGTTTCCCATTGTAATTTGATTAATATGTCAAGGCGTATTTGTACAAGTAATGCGATAAGAAAATAAGGCTATTTAGCATGCCATGGCCAAGGGCAAGCTGCATGCAGGTATTAAAAACAGGTATAACGATCATTAGCAGATACCACATGGGGATTCCCTTGTACGTCAAAGCTCCTTGCCTTCTTGGTGTGTCCGTCCCGCGATGGGTCCGATGATCAGGTTATCAAAAAAGCCTCGAGAAGAGAAAAACCTGAAAGAAAAATAGAGTGAAGGTATGCGGATCTAGGGGCGGTTGAGCCGCATTGTGGACCGCGGTCTAGCTGTGCCTCCGTCCATGCCCATGGTATTTTAAGTGCATAGTTATGTACGCGTGGCACAAATGTCACTGCTTGATTGGTACTGGGACGGAGGCCGAATTGCTAGTCAAGCTTTGGATGAGCTGGACTGTCCTGCTGCAGAGTAGTTTGGACTCGCTTGACGGTGTCCGGGAGTTTTACTGTCGAATTGAGGTTCTGCCTAAAAAGACTGCCCTGTACTTTTGCTGCAAGGGCCGCAGTGTGCTCCTCAGTATGAAGGGAGCGTTCCGTATTTCCGTTGACCGTTATGACACCGTGTGGTCTGGGCATCTTGAGCTTGAGTTAGGCGTAGTGCGGCACCACATTGAATCGAGCGAATGCGGTTCGTCCGAGCAGTGCATGATAGCCACTACGGAAGGGGACGATATCAAAGATCAATTCCTCGCTTCAAAAATTATCCGGGGATCCGAAGACCACTTCCAGTGTGATTGAGTCCGTACAACAGGCCTGTACACCTGATATGACACCTTTAAAGGTGGTTTTGGTGGGCTTGATCCTTGAGGGATCGATACCCATTTTGTGCACTGTATCCTAATAGAGCAGGTTAAGGCTGCTGCCACCATCCATGAGGACTCATGTAAGGTGGAATCAATCAATAATTGGGTCAAGGACCACTGCAGCTGAACCGCCATGACGGATACTGGTCGGATGGTCCCTGCAATCGAAAGTGATCGGACAGGAGGACCATGGGTTGAACTTTGGGGCGACTGGCTCAATCGCGTAGACGTCCCTGAGTGCACGCTTGCGCTCCCTCTTGGGGATATGGGTGGCGTAATGTTCACCGTTTTGACTTGGGGGGGGGGGATTTCTTCTGTCCCCCTGTGTTCGGTGGTCGGGGTTCCTCATCATTGTCATTGCTTTGCGACCCTTTCTCCTCATTATCGGCATTTAACTTGTCGGTCTGTTTGAAGACCCAGCATTCCCTGTTGGTATGTGAGGGAGTCCTGGACTAGGGGGTGTCCGGACAGCCGGACTATCATCGTCAGCCGGACTCCAAGACTATAAAGATACAAGATTGAAGACTTCGTCCCATGTCCGGATGGGACTTTCCTTGGCATGGAAGGCAAGCTTGGCAATAGGGATATGTAGATCTCCTACCATTGTAACCGACTCTGTGTAACCCTAGCCCTCTCCGGTGTCTATATAAACCGGAGGGTTTTAGTCCGTAGGACACACAACCATTACAACAATCATACCATAGGCTAGCTTCTAGGGTTTAGCCTCCTTGATCTCGTGGTAGATCCACTCTTGTACTACCCATATCATCAATATCAATCAAGCAGAAGTTGGGTTTTACCTCCATCGAGAGGGCCCGAACCTGGGTGAAAACATCGTGTCCCTTGTCTCCTGTTACCATCCGCCTAGACGCACAGTTCGGGACCCCCTACCCGAGATCCGCCGGTTTTGACACCGACATTGGTGCTTTCATTGAGAGTTCCTCTGTGTCGTCTCCGATAGGCTTGATGGCTTCTTCAATCAACAACAACGCAGTCCAGGGTGAGAATTTTCTCCCTGGACAGATCTTCGTGTTCGGCGGCTTCGCACTGCGGGCCAATTCACTTGGCCATCTCGAGCAGATCGAAAGCTACGCCCCTGGCCATCGGGTCAGATTTGGAAGCCTAAACTTCACGGCCGACATCCGCGGAGACTTGATCTTCGACGGATTTGAGCCACAGCCGAGCGTGCCGCACTGTCGCGATGGGCATGATCTAGCTCTGCCGCCGGACAGTGCCTTGGAGGCCGCACACGAGTCCGCTCCGACCTATAGTTCAGAGCTGACCACGCAGATCGAGGACAGGTGGCTAGACACCGCCTCGGGAGCTGCAACCTCTACGGTGATGGAGCCGAATACCAACCTTGTCCCTCATAAAGCTCGTGACTCCGAGGTGCCGGACTCCTTGCCGGACTCTGAACCTTCTGCGCCCCTACCAATCGAATCCGACTGGGTGCCCATCATGGAGTTCACCGCAGCGGACATCTTTCAGCACTCGCCCTTCGGCGACATCCTGAATTCGCTAAAGTATCTCTCGTTATCAGGAGAGCCCTGGCCGGACTGCGGTCAGGAGGGTTGGGATGCGGACGATGAAGAAATTCGAAGACCAACCACCACCCACTTTATAGCCACTGTCGACGATCTAACCGACATGCTAGACTACGACTCCGAAGACATCGACGGTATGGACGACGACACCGGAGACGATCAAGAACCAGCACCTACGGGGCATTGGAAGGCCACCTCTACTCATGATGTATGCATGGTGGACACTCCAAAGGGGAGCGATAACGAGGAACAACGGGACACGACGAAGGATAATTCATCCGAAAAACAACCAAAACGGCGACGCAAGCGCCGCCCCAAGTCCCGCCTCGATGACAACAGTACCCATAATGACCCAGCCATAGAGCAGGGCAAACCAATAGGTGACAAGCACGCAACCAAGCAGCCATCAGAACAGGATGAACCGGATGACCAGCTCATCCTCGGTGAAAATAACAGTCCGGACGATCTCACGCCGGACACACCACCGGAGCGTAAGAACCTCCAAAAAAGGCTTGTCGCCACCGCAAGAAGCTTGAAGAAGGAAAAACAGAAGCTCAAAACAGCGGAAGACATACTCAGGATGAGGTGGAGCAAAGTACTCAAGACCGCGGACAAATATGGCAATGGCCACCAAACAAAGAGCTACCCGAAGCGCAAGCTGCTGCCAGAATTCGACGAGGAGGCCGTAGAGCCCCCACAGGCAAAAAGCAAAGAGGCCGCCTGGCCGGATAGACGACTAGATGACAGGCCAGGAGCAGCAAGTGGCGCCGCACATAAGCCAGCACATGACACATATAAACATCCTCGCAAAACAGATGGTCCGGTCAGGTCCATCTATGGGCCAAAAAAGAGGGCCCCAGGAAGCAACTCAACATGCCGCATGTTCGAAGATAACGGCACACCTAAATACAGGGGTGTCGCACACCCACTATGTTTCACCGACGAGGTGCTGGATCATGAATTTCCGGCGGGATTCAAGCCCGTAAACATAGAGGCATACGACGGAACAATAGACCCCGGAGTCTGGATTGAGGATTATATACTGCACATACACATGGCTAGAGGAGATGATCTCCACGCCATTAAATATCTACCCCTCAAGCTCAAAGGGCCAACTCGGCATTGGCTCAAAAGCCTCCCAGAAAATACTATTGGAAGTTGGGAAGATCTCGAGGACGCGTTTAGAACAAATTTTCAAGGGACTTATGTCCGCCCTCCGGATGCAGACGATCTAAGTCATATAACTCAACAGGTCGGAGAGTCAGCGCGCAAATTCTGGAACAGGTTCCTTACCAAAAAGAACCAAATAGTCGACTGTCCGGACGCCGAAGCCTTAACAGCTTTTAAACATAATGTCCGAGACGAATGGCTCGCTAGAAACCTTGGCCAAGAGAAGCCGAGAACAATGGCCGCACTAACAAGCCTCATGACCCGGTTTTGCGCGGGGGAAGACAGCTGGCTAGCAAGATGCAGCACCAGCGACCCGAGTACATCCGAGATCAGAGATGGAAACGGAAAATCACGGCGCAGAAAGGACCAGCGCCGAAATAAAGAAAAAAGCCAAAAGAACACGGCGGTAAACGCTGGATTCAAAAGCTCGCGGCCGAACAACAAAACACTGCCTCTTAAGGCCAACAGTGACGAGCTATCCAACTTAAACAAAATTTTGGATCGGATATGTCAAATCCACAGTACCTCCGGAAGGCCTGCAAACCACACCCACCGAGATTGTTGGGTCTTCAAACAGTCCGGCCGACTCAATGCCGAACACAAGGGGCTCGACGCGCCAAGCGATGACGATGACGAACCCCAGCAGAGCGCCGGAAAACAAAAGACTTTCCCACAAGAAGTCAAAACAGTAAACTCACTTCATGTGATAATACGGAACAACAGTGCGGCACCCGCCAAAGTAGGTGTCGCACGGTCCACCCCAGCGGAACCTCGAGATTGGATGTCAAAACCAATCACTTTCGACCACCTGGACTATTCTAGAAGTATCCGAAACGTAGGATGGACTGCTCTAATATTGGATCCTATAATCAACGGATTACAATTCACACAAGTCCTAATGGATGGCGGCAGCGATTTAAACCTGCTATATCTGGACACAGTCCGCAAGATGGGGATGGACCTTACTAAAATTCGACATCGCCGCACTTCCTTTAAAGGAGTGACACCAGGCCCTTACGCCAAGTGCACAGGCTCCTTACTACTAGAAGTTGTGTTCGGGTCACCCGACAACTTCCGACACGAAAAGCTAATCTTTCATGTCGCCCCATTCAAAAGTAGCCATCAAGCACTATTGGGGCGTGAAGCTTTCGTCCGCTTTAACGCAATACCACACTATGCGTCTCTTACACTTAAAATGCCCGGTCCATGTGGCATTATCTCATTAAAAGGTCGCTCAAGACCCCGGACACGGCTAGACGAGTCTGGCATAAATAAGCTAGGGGCTCCCTAGCCGCACACCCCTTTACAAGGGGCTATGCGCATGAGCTAATATAAGCTCAGCTTTATTCATTCATTCATATTTCGATTTCTAATACATTCTTTTTGCATGATTTCCTTTCAAGCTAAGTTCCTCTCTTTTTACAGATGAACAACGTGCACACCCGTCCAGGATACGGCACAACGGAGACACAGGCGCAAACGTGCAGTAGGGACCCGTCGCAAGGATTCTTTTCAGATTAAGTCCCTGCGTAAACCTTTCTTAATGTGTTTTGTTGATTCACATCCCACGGTTTTTCACCATAACCAACAAGGAGGCTGGCGTTTTGGCATCGGCCGCGCCAGAAATTCCCGCCTGTACCTGGACACTAGGGGCTTAGGGCATTGTTCTTCCCGTTATAATAAAGACCGAATACCTTAGGGAGTGTTCGGCGTCTCAAGTTAGGCCTTATATGCATCCGCTCCGAGTCATGTCTTTGGTCAAATGTTGGGTTTGCCCGGCTCCTGTGTTTTGCTGCCTTACGTTCCGTATCATCGGCTAACGCGGCACCAGGAGAACTATTGTGATTGTGCCCCGGTTCGGCTGGACGAGCACCTCAGTAGAGAAAGCCGAAAACTGACTGTCATGACATAGCGAGAGACTGGTCAACCACTCGATCGACCTTTGGAATGTTTAGAATTCCTCCGCTTTGACGAAGGACCGTTTCCCGGTCAGGCACACACGCGCCCCAAATACGGAGAGCGCGGTGCCCCTAGGGGCTATATCGTAGCCCCACCTTCGAACTCCTATGGCTAAGTGAAAGTGATAAAGCATTATAGTCAGGTTGCCTCGTTTGCTACGCTACCACCTCCTTAACAGGACCAAGACATTGGATTAAGTGTGAAAACGCGCTATTTCGCAAACACCCCCGCACTATGTGCGTGGGGGCTGAAGCCGAAGACTGCCATCTTTCAGGTTATACACAAGTATACATTAACAGCCACACATGAGATATTTCAATACTTGAACGCACAAGTACAAAAAGCGCTTATATTACAAACATCGTTTTATAAATCATAAAGTTCATTTGAACACCATATTTTTTGAGCACTGCGACTCTATTACACGAGCACCACGCAGAACTTCCCCAAAATAGTGCTCGGCGGGTAACCGGCTCTCGTCCGAACCCTGGGTCGCAACGGCGCTGGCATCCATCTCCGTCCAATATGTTTTCACACGGGCGAGGGCCATCCGTGCACCCTCTATGCAGGCCGACCGCTTCATCGCCTTGATATGCGGCACCGCCCCAAGGAATTGCTGCAGTAAGCCAAAATAACTCTTCGGCTTGGGCTTATCCGGCCAGACATGAGCCACGGCATCTGTCATGGCAAGTCCGGGCAATCTATTCAGCTCAGCCCACTCAGCCAACCGATCAGTCAACGGAAGTGAACGATCCGGACTATGGAATTGAGACCAAAAAAGCTCTTCCGTCTCGTGATCCTTTTGACTTCGGAAGTGCACAACGGCATCTGCCGCACTGGCCACTAAGTCCATATAAGGATCCTCCGGACCCCACAGCTGGCCAAGCTGAGCGTACTTCGGATCAGTAAACCTCCTGCGCAGTAGAAAGGGCTTGCCAGCCACAATATCTCCGGCCTGGCGCAACTCCTCCTTTATAGCCCTCATTGCAGAACGGGCATCCTTGGCTTCGGCGGTGGCCTTCTTCAGGCCTTCTTGCTCCGCTCGGCGTTCTTTTTCAAGAACCTCATAGCGGTCGGCAATATCTTTCAACTTCACGGCCATTTCGATCATCTCCTCCCTACTTCGGCAGTGAGCAGCCTTCTCGCCTTTTAACTCTTCGGCCACCCTCGAGGCAGCCGCATCACTCCTTCTGGCCTGCTCCTTGGTTCGAGCAAGTTCTGCCCGAAGGCTCTCCACAGTAGCGGCACCATCTGCATTAAGCACACATATTGTAAGGAGTGGGCTTCGGCTCCCTTACTAGGTGACCACGGAGAAAACCTACCTTGTGACTCGTCAAGTCGCTTATTGACAAGCGCGATGTCCACATCCGCAACATCGAGTTGCCGCTTTAGTTCGGCAACACCATCAGTCCGGCTAGCCACCGGACTATCCGCCACCTGCATAGGAAAGGCGAAAATTAACACCTGCGATTTTGATCCTTGGCAAGCTGTCGCTCTCGACAACCTACCGAGTCCCAGGGGCTACTACCTATACAGGGTGCACTTTATGTGCAAAACTGTCAAAAGGTATGTCATTTTTACGTACCTCAAACCCCGCCAGCAAACTCCTGACGACATCACGCAACCCGCCTTCGGCGGATGAAATTCTTTCAATCACTGTACTCATCAGTGTATGGTGACCTTCTGAGATAGACGCCCTCTCAAGCAGATCCTTCAGCTTCCCCGGCCGCACACCAGTTGGTGCCGAACTATTCGGCCCTACCGGACTTGGGGATACCCTTCGTGACGACACTTCAGGCTCATCCGCCCTATCCGATGGTGCGGCAGATGGAGGCGTCTCGCTCTCCATCATCTCCGGACGAAGTTCCCCCGAAGACGAGCTCATCTGAGAAGGACGGAGATCCGAACTACAAGGTAAACACCTAAGTTATCCTCAGAAGCACAAATAGGAATGTCCCTTATTACAAAGCTCCCTTTTTTCTACTTACGGCTCGCTGGAGGGCTGATTCTCTAGGGGAGACTGTGCGGCCGGGGCCTCCCCGGACGCAGGACGCTCCGGTGAAGATCTCTTCCCCCGCTTCAGGGCTTTGGCCTCTGGGTTCTCGGAAGCGGTCCTTTTCTCCCCATGGAAGGAGGGATTCTCGATCCCCCCTTTCTCAAGAGCCTCCTTGGTTGAGGCGGTGGTTTCTCTGTTCTCCCCTTGCCTCCCTTTGAAGGCGCAACCTCCAGCATTCTGACCAGCACGGGATCCGGCGCGGTGTCTGGGAGTGGGGCCGGACACCGTATCAACTTTGCTTGCGCTATCCACTCCTGTTTGGAGGACAACTGGTTAAAAGGCGAATCATAGAAAGGCAAACCAACGGTATGTCCGGGTTCAGAGCTACTTACTTGTGTATCTGGGCGATTGCAGCTTAGGCCGGTGTCCTTGGTCAATTCCGGACACATCTCTTCTGATCCGATGAACAATTTGTACATCTCCGCGGGTGTCATACCCATGAAGTGTTGAAGAATTCATGGTCCCTCCGGATTAAACTCCCACAGCCGGAGAGGACGGTGTTTGCAGGGCAGGAGATGCCTAATCAGCATGACCTACATCACCACGACCAGATCGATCTCCCTCGCTTGGAGGTCTCAAATCCGGCCCTGCAATAGGGGCACGTCCTTTGATGACCCCCAGTTGAGTCCTTGGCTGACCCATGACATCAGCCACTATGGAGGGCCCGGGCAGAAGATGGGCAACGGCTTCTGCCTGCTGCCCCTGGGAGCGGTTATGTAGAACCACTCCTGCTGCCACAAGCCGAGCTCCTCCTGAAAAGTGCCCTCGGGCCATGGAGCGTCGGCCCTTCTGCTTACGATCGCCCCGCCGCACTCTGCTTGACGCCCCTCGATCATCTTCGGCTCCATGTCAAAGGTCTTAAGCCACAAGTCGAAGTGAGGGGTAATGCGGAGGAAGGCTTCGCAGACGACAATAAATGAAGAAATATGGAGGATGGACTCCGGAGCCAAGTCATGGAATTCCAACCCATAATAAAACATGAGCCCTCTCACAAAAGGATCCATCGGGAAGCCTAAACCCCGATGGAGGTGGGACGCAAACACGACATACTCACCGGGCTCGGGGGTGGGAATGACTTGCCCTTTGGCGGGGAGCCTATGCGAAATCTCGTAGGTCAGGTACCTGGCTTCTCGTAGCTTTAGCATGTCCTCTTCCGTGATGGAGGAGGGCATCCACCGGCCCTTTGGGTCGGAGCCGGACATTGTTGGAGGTCCGAAGCGCTCGAATTTGGGGCTCTGGGTGTTGGAACTCGGGGCAAGGAGAAGATTCGATTGAGGGTTGAAGAAAAGAAATGAGCCTTGGTCCCATTATAAAGGGGGAGAATACCAAGAGCCGTCCCTGTGACCGTTCGGGACTCGCCTCCGATAGAGGGGGCGTGGCGACGGGCACGATTGGGTTACCCACGTCCGTATTGATGAGAATCCCGGAATAAGGGGAACACGATCTCTGCTTCGACAAGACGTGCCAAGGAAACCGCTTCGCTAAACACGCTGAGGTGGTATAATAAAAAACGATTCAAGTAAAGGCTTGGTGGTGGTGTGATGTCATGCCACAAAATACGTCAGCAGATTGAACTTGTGTACATATTATTCTCTCTACGATGGAATATGGAATTTATTTTGCAGAGCCGGACACTATCCTGGTGTTCACAATCTTCTATGAATTATTCGGAGGAGGAACCCGCCTTGCAATGCCGAACAATATGCGCGCCGGACTCATCATCATTGAAGCCTGGTTCAGGGGCTACTGAGGGAGTCCTGGACTAGGGGGTGTCCGGACAGCCGGACTATCATCGTCAGCCGGACTCCAAGACTATGAAGATACAAGATTGAAGACTTCGTCCCATGTCCGGATGGGACTTTCCTTGGCATGGAAGGCAAGCTTGGCAATACGGATATGTAGATCTCCTACCATTGTAACCGACTCTGTGTAACCCTAGCCCTCTCCGGTGTCTATATAAACCGTAGGGTTTTAGTCCGTAGGACACATAACCATTACAACAATCATACCATAGGCTAGCTTCTAGGGTTTAGCCTCCTTGATCTCGTGGTAGATCCACTCTTGTACTACCCACATCATCAATATCAATCAAGTAGGAGTAGGGTTTTACCTCCATCGAGAGGGCCTGAACCTGGGTAAAAACATCGTGACCCTTGTCTCCTGTTACCATCCGCCTAGACGCACAGTTCGGGATCCCCTACCCGAGATCCGCCGGTTTTGACACCGACAGTATGATTGGCTGGTTTATCAGGAGTGCCGTGAATTTGGCATGGTCAATCTAGTATGTGGACCAAACTAGACAGGCCCGGATTGTTTCTCTTAAATTGCTTCTTCCGCTGACCGGACTTAGAGCCACGGAATCCGGCATTGACCGCCATGTCTTCGATGTTGTCACTGTTGTTTTGACGCTTGTGTCTATTGCGTCGGGGCTTGCCGTTGCTGTTTCTGGCTTCAGAGGTGCCAGGTTTGCTTGTATTGTTGTGGCTATGGGCTAGCCAGCTATCTTCGCCCGCACAGAAGCGGGTCGTGAGTGCCGTAAGGGATGACATGGACTTGGGTTTTTCCTTGCCGAGGTGTCTGGCCAGCCATTCATCGTGGATGTTGTGCTTAAAGGCCGCTAGGGCTTCAGCGTCTGGACAGTCGATGATCTGGTTCTTTTTAGTTAGGGACTGAGTCTAGAATTTCCTGGCTGACTCTCCGGGCAGTTGGATTATGTGACTTAGGTCATTGGCATCCGGAGGTCGAACATACGTGCCATGGAAGTTGTCGAGGAAGGCATCCTCCAATTCCTCCCAGCTGTTGATGGAGTTTTCGGGCAGACTGTTCAACCAGTACCTAGCTGGTCCCTTGAGTTTGAGCGGGAGATATTTGATGGCGTGAATATCATCGTCGCAGGCCATATGAATATGGAGAAGAAAGTCCTCAATCCATACCGCAGGGTCTGTTGTACCATTATATGATTCGTTGTTCACGGGTTTAAACCCTTCTGGTAAATCATGTCCCATTACTTCGTCAGTGAAGCAAAGCGGGTGTGCGGCGCCTCTATATCAGGCCAAGTCGCGGCATAGCTCGGATGGAGTTCGTCTGCAGTTTTGGGCCTGGACATGGTTATGTTTGTCATGTTCAGCCGGATGCCCATTGCCGCACATCGGGGCATGCCCCCGTAATCCATAGACCGATCTTGTCTGGCCTGCTCTGTTTTCCAAGTCGTGCCGTAGGTCATGTGTATATCCCTGAGTTGTTGTATTTCTATTTGTTCGGTGAGGTAGTGCGGGCTGGTGTTCGGCTTGAGGTGCCGCTTTGTCCCGGCCACGTGGTGGTCGATTAGCCGTTTTGTACCTTGATAGGACGGGCTCCAGCGCCTCGTCATCGAACTGTGGTAGCAGTTTGCGCTTCGGGTAGCTTTTGGTTGGGCGCTCGAGGCCATATTCCTCGGCTGCCAGGACATCAGTCCATCTTTCATTGAGCAGATCTTGATCAGCTTGAAGTTGTTGCTGCTTCTTTTTAGGCTCCTTGTAGTGTCAATTAGCCGACGCTTAAAGTGTTCCTGTTCGGCGGGCTCCTCAGGAACGATAATATCTTTGTCGCCGAGGCTCACCTCATCGTCGAAGAGCGGAAAGTAGTTGGTATCCTCCGAGTCTTCATTCATGGCATGTTTGCCAGGGCTGACTCATCCATCCTCCTATTCCTCCTGCTCGGCCTATTCGCCAGGGCTGACTCGCCCATCCTCCAGTTCCTCCTAACGGAGTTCTTCGTTGTCTGCTTCCCATTCGAGCCGGACATAGCTCGGTCGAGAGTCCCCTGACAAGGAGAGGGACTTCAATGAGTTTAACACGTCGCCAAAAGGCGAGTGCTGAAACAAGTCCGTGGGGCTGAACTCCAAGACCGGCGCCCAATCCGGTTCGATGGGCGCGGATGCATGCGGTCCGGAATCCATGGCCGGAGATGAGTCTGAGGTTCTGGTGACACAAGCCCAGCTCAATGTTGGGTCTGTGGCGGCTCGAGCGCCGCTGAGTCTGCGGCCTCCATGGCGGGGTTAAGCTTCCCATCTTCGGACGTCCGCTCCGGATCTAGGGCCAGAGCGGTCACAGGTGCTATCTCCTATGTGTGGCCAGATGACAGATCTAGGTCATGTTCATCATGGTGGCTGGGGACAGCTGTCATGGGCTTGAATCTGTCAAAGATCAAGTCTCCACGGATATCGGCCACAAAATTTAGGTTTCCAAATCTGACATGATAGCCAGGGGCGTAGCTATCGATCTGCTCTAGATGGCCAAGCGAGTTGGCCCGCAGTGCGAAGCTGCCGAATACGAAGATCTGTCCGGGGAGGAAAATCTCCCCTGGACTGCGTTGTTGTAGATGATTGATGGAGCCATCAAGCCTTCTGGTGACGACGCAGCGGACCTCTCAATGAAAGCACCAATGTCGATGTCAAAATCGGCGGATCTCGGGTAAGGGGTCCCGAACTGTGCGTCTAAGGCTAATGGTAATAGGAGGCGGGGGACACAATGTTTACCCTGGTTTGGGCCCTCTATATGGAGGTAATACCCTACTTCCTGCTTGATTGATCTTGATGAATATGAGTATTACAAGAGTTGATCTGCCACGAGATCGTAATGGCTAAACCCTAGAAGTCTAGCCTATGAGGTTATGAGTGTTGTGGCTAAACCCTAGAAGTCTGAACCCTCCGGTTTATATAGACATTGGGAGGGCTAGGGTTGTACAAAGTCGGTTATAGAGAAAGGAATCTACATATCCAAATCGCCAAGCTTGCCTTCCATGCAAAGGAGAGTCCCATCCGGACACGGGACGAAGTCTTCTATCTTGTATCTTCATAGTCCAATAATCCGGCCACAGTATATAGTCCAACTGTCTGAGGACCCCTTAATCTAGGACTCCCTCAATGTCATGTACTTCAACTTCTGTATTGAGATCAATTCGTGAAGATTTGGTCGCATATGTACCATCTTTTCCTTTGCTAGATACGGTACCAGCATTGGATGCTGTTGAACTAGCACATATGGTTTGAAGATTGATATGTCTCCAACGTATCTATAATTTATGAAGTATTCATGCCATGTTTATAATATTTCCACATGATTTTGGTATGATTTGATTTGAACTAACCCGGACTGGCGCTGTTTTCAGCAGAACACTGTGGTGATGTTTTTGTGTAGAAATAAAAGTTCTCGGAATGCGCTGAAAATCAATGGAGATTTTTTTGGGAAAATATAAAAAATGCTGGAACAAAAATCTATCGGAGGGGAGTCCCGAGGGGCCCACGAGGATGGGGGGCGCGCCCACCCCCTGGGGCGCGCCCCTGTGCCTCGTGGATTCCCCGTGGGGCCCCCTGACTTATCCTCGACGCCAACCTCTCCTATAAATGCCCAAACCTCCAGAAATTAACCTAGATCAGAAGTTCCATTGCTACAAGCCTCTGTAGCCACTAGAAATCAATCTAGGCCCTCTTTGGCACCCTGCCGGAGGGGGCCATCTTCACCGAAGGCCATGGGGAAGGATCCTGGAGGGGCCATCATCGCCATGAAGGCCAAGGACCAGAAGGGGAACCTCTCCCCATCTAGAGGGGAGGCCATGGAGGAAGGGGCACAAGGGGGAGAACCTCTCCTCTTCTCTCTTGGTGGCGCCGGAGCCGCGGTGATCGTCTTCATCAACATCACCATCATCATCATCATCATCCTCATCTCTTTTACACGGTCCACTCTCCCGCACCCCGCTGTAATCTCTACTTGAACATGGTGCTTTATGCCACATATTATGATCCGATCATGTATTGCCATCCTATGATGTTTTGAGTAGATATCCTTTGTCTTTGGGTTGATTGATGATCTAGATTGGTATGCGTTGTATGTTTTATTTTGGTTCTGTCCTATTGTGCCCTCCGTGTTGCACAAGCATGAGGAATTCCCACTGTAGGGTGTTGCAATACGTTCATGATTCGCTTATAGTGGGGTGCTTGAGTGACAGAAGCATAAACCTGAGTAAGGGGGTTGTTGCGTATGGGATAAAGGGGACTTGATATGTTAATGCTATGGTTGGGTTTTACCTTAATGATCTTTAGTAGTTGCGGATGCTTTGCTAGAGTTCTAATCATAAGTGCATATGATCTAAGAAGAGAAAGTATGTTAGCTTATGCCTGTCCCTCATATGAAATTGCAATAGTGGTTACCCGTCTTGTTAACAATTGCCAAGGATAATTCCGCACACCGACCCATCATTATTCCACCGTTGCTATTTATAATATTTAGTAATATATTCTAACTCTATGATAACCGCACCTACTTTTATTTTAGCTTTCCGATATCATGCAAAGTTATCCTCTTCATACCCACAACGTAGTTTTATTTCTCGTTTCTAGTTGGAAACAAGTTTGGTGTACGTAGAGTCGTATCAGTTGTAGATAGGACTTGAGAGAATAATGATCTTACCTTTAGCTCCTTGTGGGTTCGACACTCCATGCTTTTTACTTCCACCTTCGGGAATTGCTATGATGATTCCCTGCACTTGGGGATTATCAAGCCCTTTTCTGGCGCCGTTGTCGGGGAGCAATAGCATGGGGTTGATATTCTCATGTGTGCTTGTTTGCTTTCTTCACTAAGTAGTTTTTGTTTTCCCTTTTATTTTTTCTTAGTTGTGGGTGAAACACGCAAAAAAAATCAAAAAATGAAAATACAAAAAGATGCACTTGCCTCATTTACCTAATTTTTTTTAAAAAGAGAAGTGATTGGAAAGTTATGCGTTGAAGAAGCGAGGGTCGACCTTGAGCACTTGTGTTCATGCTCATAGAAACAATGTAGATTTTTCATGTAAGTTTCTCTGTAAATAATTATCCCCTTGTATATATCCATTATATTATAAAAACAATGTGCCAAGCTTTGGTTTTAGGATGATTAGATTGCTTGTTTACTATGTGCAGTACAAAAACAGAAACTTTGGCTATAGCGCGTGAATTTACATTTTTTACTAGAAAGTCAAATGGGTCTGAAACATTTTGAAAATTACTTTTGTATAAATTTTTTAAATTTCAATTTTTTTGAATTTTTGGAGTTACAGAAGTACACTAAATTTCCAGATTACTACAGACTGTCATGTTTTTGACAGATTCTGTTTTTCGTGTGTTGTTTGCTTATTTTAATGAATCCATGGGTAGTATCGGGGGGTATGAACCATGGTGAAGTTGGAATACAGTAGATATTACACCAATATAAATTAAGAATGAGTTTGCAACAATACCTAAAGGTAGTGATTTGCTTTATTATACTAACGGATCTCACAAAGTTTTTATTAAGTATTGTGTGGATGAAGTGTTTGAAGAACGAGGAGTTACCGATGTGTGTGTTGGAAATATGCCCTAGAGGCAATAATAAAATGGTTATTATTATATTTCCTTGTTCATGATAATTGTCTATTGTTCATGCTATAATTGTGATGTCCAAAAATCGTAATACATGTGTGAATACATAGACCACAACATGTCCCTAGTGAGCCTCTAGTTAACTAGCTCGTTTATCAATAGATGGTTACGGTTTCCTGACCATGGACATTGGATGTCATTGATAAAGGGATCACATCATTGGGAGAATGATGTGATGGACAAGACCCAATCCTAAGCATAGCACAAAATCGTGTAGTTCGTTTTGCTAGAGCTTTTCTAATGTCAAGTATCATTTCCTTAGACCATGAGATCGTGTAACTCCCGGATACCGTAAGAGTGCCTTGGGTGTACCAAATGTCACAACGTAACTGGGTGGCTATAAAGGTATACTACAGGTATCTCCGAAAGTGTCTATTGGGTTGACACGGATCGAGACTGGGATTTGTCACTCCGTATGACAGAGAGGTATCTCTGGGACCACTCGGTAATGCATCATCATAATGAGCTCAATGTGACCAAGTAGTTGATCACGAGATCATGCATTACGGTACGAGTAACGTGACTTGCCGGTAACGAGATTGAACGAGGTATTGGGATACCGACGATCAAATCTCGGGCAAGTAACATACCGATTGACAAAGGGAATTGTATACGTGATTACTTGAATCATCGACATCGTGGTTCATTCGATGAGATCACCGTGGAACATGTGGGAGCCAACATGGGTATCCAGATCCCGCTGTTAGTTATTGACTGGAGAGTCGTCTCGGTCATGTCTGCGTGTCTCCCGAACCCGTAGGGTCTACACACTTAAGGTTCGGTGACTCTAGGGTTGTAGAGATACTAGTATGCGGTTACCCGAAAGTTGTTCGAAGTCCCGAATGAGATCTCGGACGTCACGAGGAGTTCCGGAATGGTCCGGAGGTGAAGATTTATATATAGGAAGTCCAGTTTCGGCCACCGGGAAAGTTTCGGGGGTCACCGGTATTGTACCGGGACCACCGGAAGTGTCCCGGGGGTCCACCGGGTGGGGCCACCTATCCCGGGGGGCCACATGGGCTGAAGTGGGAAGGGAACCAGCCCCTGGTGGGCTGGTGCGCCCCCCTTGAGCCTCCCCTGCGCCTAGGGTTGGAAACCCTAGGGGTGGGTGGGCGCCCCACTTGACTTGGGGGGCAAGTCCCCCCCTTGGCCGCCCCTCCCTTGAGATTGGATCTCTAGGTGGCAGGCGCCCCCCGGGCCCCTATATAAAGAGGGGGGGGGGTGGGAGGGTTGCGCACCCTAGCCCCTGGCGCCTCCCTCTCCCCTCGTAACACCTCTCCCTCTCGCTAAGCTTGGTGAAGCCTTGCCGAGATCACCGCTGCTTCCACCACCACGCCGTCGTGCTGCTGGATCTCCATCAACCTCTCCTTCCGCCTTGCTGGATCAAGAAGGAGGAGACGTCTTCCCCAACCGTACGTGTGTTGAACGCAGAGGTGCCGTCCGTTCGGCGCTAGGATCATCGGTGATTTGGATCACGACGAGTACGACTCCATCAACCCCGTTATCTTGAACGCTTCCGCTTGCGATATACAAGGGTATGTAGATGCACTCCTCTCTCTCGTTGCTAGATGACTCCATAGATTGATCTTGGTGATGCATAGAGATTTTTTATTTTCTGCTACGTTCACCAACAGTGGCATCATGAGCTAGGTCTATGCGTAGTTTCTATGCACGAGTAGAACACATATTGTTGTGGGTGTTGGTTTTGTCAATTTTCTTGCCACTACTAGTCTTATCTTGTTTCGGCGGCATCGTGGGATGAAGCGGCCTAGATTGACCTTACACGTGCGATTACGTGAGACAGGTTCCACCGACTGACATGCACTAGTTGCATATGGCCAGCGGGTGTGTGTCTCTCCCACTTTAGTCGGATCGGATTCGATGAAAATGGTCCTTATGAAGGGTAAATAGAAATTGGCATATCACTTTGTGGTTTTGGCGTAGGTAAGAAACGTTCTTGCTAGTAACCTATAACAGCCACGTAAAAACATGCAACAACAATTAGAGGACGTCTAACTTGTTTTTGCAGCATATGCCTTGTGATGTGACATGGCCAAAAGGATGTGATGAATGAAATATATGTGATGTATGAGATTGATCATGTTCTTGTAATAGGAATAATGACTTGCATGTCGATGAGTATGACAACTGGCAGGAGCCATAGGAGTTGTCTTTATTTTTTGTATGACCTGCGTGTCATTGAATAACGCCATGTAATTACTTTACTTTATTGCTAAACACGTTAGCTATAGATGTAGAAGGAATCATTGGCGTGACAACTTCATGAAGACACGATGATGGAGATCATGGTGATGGAGATCATGGTGTCATGCCGGTGACAATGATGATCATGGTGCCCCGAAGATGGAGATCAAAAGGAGCAAAATGATATTGGCCATATCATGTCACTATTTGATTGCATGTGATGTTTATCATGTTTTGCTTCTTATTTGCTTTGTACGACGGTAGTAAATAAGATGATCCCTCATAATAATTTCAAGAAAGTGTTCCCCCTAACTGTGCGCCGTTGCAAAAGTTCGTTGTCTCGAAGCACCACGTGATGATCGGGTGTGATAGATTCTAACATTCACATACAACGGGTGTAAGCCAGATTTACACATGCAAAACACTTAGGTTGACTTGACGAGCCTAGCATCTACACACATGGCCTCGAAACACAAGAGACCGAAAGGTCGAACATGAGTCGTATACAAGATACGATCAACATGAAGATGTTCACCGATGATGACTAGTCCGTCTCACGTGATGATCGGACACGGCCTAGTTGACTCGGATCATGGATCACTTAGATGACTAGAGGGATGTCTATCTGAGTGGGAGTTCATTATATAATTTGATTAGATGAACTTAGTCTAAAATCTTTACAATATGTCTTGTAGATCAAATGGCCCACGCTAATGTTGCCCTCAACTTCAACGCGTTCCTAGAGAAAACCAAGCTGAAAGACGATGGCAGCAACTATACGGACTGGGTCCGGAACTTGAGGATCATCCTCATAGCTGCCAAGAAAGCATATGTCCTAGATGCACCGCTAGGTGAAGCACCCGTTTTCCCAGCAACTCAAGACGTTATGAACGCCTGGCAGTCGCGTAGTGATGATTACTCACTGGTTTAGTGCGGCATGCTTGACAGCTTACAACCGAGGCTCCAAAAGCGTTTTGAGCAGCACGGAGCATATGAGATGTTCCAAGAGCTGAAAATGGTTTTCCAGGCTCACGCCGGGTCGAGAGATATGAAGTGTCCGACAAGTTCTACAGTTGTAAGATGGAGGAGAATGGTTTTGTCAGCGAGCACATACTCAAAATGTCTGGGTTGCACAACCGCTTATCTCAACTGGGAGTTAATCTCCCGGATGACGCGGTGGTCGACGGAATCCTCCAGTCGCTCCCACCTAGCTACAAGAGCTTTTTGATGAACTTCAATATGCAGGGGATGGTGAAAACCATTCCAGAGGTATATTCAATGCTGAAATCAGCAGAGGTGGAGATCAAAAAGGAACATCAAGTTTTGATGGTCAATAAAACCACTAGTTTCAAGAAAAGCAAGGGTAAGAAGAACTTCAAGAAGGACGACAAGGGAGTTGCCGCGCCCGGTAAGCCAGTTGCCGGGAAGAAGCCAAAGCATGGACCCAAACCTGAGACTGAGTGCTTTTATTGCAAGGGAAGCGGACACTGGAAGCGGAACTGCCCTAGGTACTTAGCAGACAAGAAGGCCGGCAACACCAAAGGTATATGTGATATACATGTAATTGATGTGTACCTTACCAGTACTCATAGTAGCTCCTGGGTATTTGATACCGGTGCAGTTGCTCATATTTGTAACTCAAAACAGGAGCTGCGGAATAAGCGGAGACTGGCAAAGGATGAGGTGATGATGCGCGTCGGGAATGGTTCCAAGGTCGATGTGATCACCGTCGGCATGCTACCTCTACAATTACCTACGGGATTAGTTTTAAACCTCAATAATTGTTACTTAGTGCCAGCTTTAAGCATGAACATTGTATCTGGATCTCGTTTAATATGAGATGGCTACTCATTTAAATCCGATAATAATGGTTGTTGTATCTATATGAGAGATATGTTTTATGGTCATGCCCCGCTGGTCAATGGTTTATTCTTAATGAATCTCGAACATGATGTTACACATATTCATAGTGTGAATACCAAAAGATGTAAGGTTGATAACGATAGTCCCACATACTTGTGGCACTGCCGCCTTGGTCACATTGGTGTCAAATGCATGAAGAAGCTCCATGCTGATGGACTTTTGGGGTCTCTTGATTACAAATCATTTGACACATGCAAACCATGCCTCATGGGCAAAATGACCAAGACTCCAATCTCCGGAACAATGGAGCGAGCAACCAACTTATTGGAAATCATACATACTGATGTGTGCGGTCCAATGAGCGTTGAGGCTCGCGGAGGCTATCATTATGTTCTCACTCTCACTGACGACTTGAGTAGATATGGGTATGTCTACTTGATGAAACACAAGTCTGAGACCTTTGAAAAGTTCAAGGAATTTCAGAGTGAGGTAGAGAATCAACGTGACCGAAAGATAAAGTTCTTACGATTAGATTGTGGGGGAGAATATTTAAGTCACGAATTTGGTACGCACTTAATGAAATGTGGAATCGTTTCACAACTAACGCCGCCTAGAACACCTCAGCATAACGGTGTGTCCGAACGTCGTAATCGCACTCTATTGGATATGGTGCGATCTATGATGTCACTCACCGATTTACCGCTATCATTTTGGGGATACGCTCTAGAGACATCCACATTCACTTTAAATAGGGCACCGTCTAAATCCATTGAGACGACACCGTATGAATTATGGTTTGGGAAGAAACCTAAGCTGTCGTTTCTAAAAGTTTGGGGATGCGATGCTTATGTCAAGAAACTTCAACCTGAAAAGCTCGAACCCAAGTCGGAAAATGCATCTTCATAGGATACCCTAAGGAAACCATTGGGTATACCTTCTACCTCAGATCCGAAGGCAAGATCTTTGTTGCCAAGAACGTGTCCTTTCTGGAGAAAGAATTTCTCTCGAGAGAAGTAAGTGGGAGGAAAGTAGAACTCGATGAAGTACTACCTCTTGAACCTGAAAGTAGCACAACTCAGGAAGATGTTCCTGTGGTGCCTGCACCGACTAGAGAGGAAGTTAATGATGATGATCAAGGTACTTCGGATCAAATTATTACTGAACTTCGAAGGTCCACAAGGACACGTTCCACACCAGAATGGTATGGCAACCCTGTCCTGGAAATCATGTTGTTAGATAACGGTGAACCTTCGAACTATGAAGAAGCGATGGTGGGCCCAGATTCCAAAAAATGGCTTGAAGCCATGCAATCCGAGATAGGATCCATGTATGAAAACAAAGTATGGACTTCTACAGACTTGCCCAATGATCGGTGAGCGATAGAAAATAAATGGATCTTTAAGAAGAAGACGGACGCGGATGGTAATGTTACCATCTATAAGGCTCGACTTGTCGCTAAGGGTTATCGACAAGTTCAAGGGGTTGACTACAATGAGACCTTCTCACCCGTAGCGAAGCTGAAGTCCGTCCGAATCATGTTAGCAATTGCCGCATACTATGATTATGAGATATGGCAAATGGACGTCAAAACGGCATTCCTTAACGGCTTTCTTAAGGAAGAATCGTATATGATGCAACCGGAAGGTTTTGTCGATCCTAAGAATGCTAACAAGGTATGCAAGCTCCAGCGCTCCATCTATGGGCTGGTGCAAGCATCTCGGAGTTGGAACATTCACTTTAATGAAATGATCAAAGCATTTTGGTTCATGCAAACTTATGGAGAAGCCTGCGTTTACAAGAAAGTGAGTGGGAGCTCTGTAGCATTTCTCATATTATATGTGGATGACATACTTTTGATGGGAAATGATATAGTACTTTTGGACAGCATTAAGGCCTACTTGAATAAGTGTTTTTCAATGAAGGACCTTGGAGAAGCTGCTTACATATTAGGCATCAAGATCTATAGAGATAGATTGAGACGCCTCATAGGTCTTTCAGAAAGCACATACCTTGATAAGATATTGAAGAAGTTCAATATGGATCAGTCCAAGAAGGGATTCTTTCTTGTGTTACAAGGTGTGAAATTGAGCTCGGCTCAATGTCTGACCACGGCAGAAGATAGAGAAAAGATGAGTGTCGTCCCCTATGCCTCGGACATAGGGTCTATCATGTATGCCATCCTGTGTACCAGACCTGATGTAAACCTTGCCGTAAGTTTGATAGGAAGGTACCAAAGTAATCCCAGCATGGAACACTGGACAACGGTCAAAAATATCCTGAAGTACCTGAAAAGGACTAGGGATATGTTTCTCGTATATGGAGGTGACGAATAGCTCATCGTAAAGGGTTACTTCGACGCTAGCTTCGACACAGATCTGGATGACTCTAAGTCACAAACCGGATACGTGTATATTTTGAATGGTGGGGCAGTAAGCTGGTGCAGTTGCAAGCAAAGCGTCGTGGCAGGATATACATGTGAAGCGGAGTACATGACAGCCTCGGAGGCAGCACATGAAGCAATCTGGATGAAGGAGTTCATTACCGACCTAGGAGTTATTCCCAATGCGTTGGGGCCGATGACTCTCTTCTGTGACAACACTGGAGCCATTGCCCTTGCCAAGGAGCCCAGGTTTCACAAGAAGACCAGGCACATCAAGCATCGCTTCAACTCCATTCGTGAAAATGTTCAATATGGAGACATAGATATTTGTAAAGTGCACACAGATCTGAATGTCACAGATCCGTTGACTAAACCTCTTCCACGAGCAAAACATGATCAACACCAGAACTCTATGGGTGTTCGATTCATCACAATGTAACTAGATTATTGACTCTAGTGCAAGTGGGAGACTGTTGGAAATATGCCCTAGAGGCAATAATAAAATGGTTATTATTATATTTCCTTGTTCATGATAATTGTCTATTGTTCATGCTATAATTGTGTTGTCCGAAAATCGTAATACATGTGTGAATACATAGACCACAACATGTCCCTAGTGAGCCTCTAGTTGACTAGCTCGTTTATCATTAGATGGTTACGGTTTCCTGACCATGGACATTGGATGTCATTGATAAAGGGATCACATCATTGGGAGAATGATGTGATGGACAAGACCCAATCCTAAGCATAGCACAAGATCGTGTAGTTCGTTTTGCTAGAGCTTTTCTAATGTCAAGTATCATTTCCTTAGACAATGAGATCGTGTAACTCCCAGATACCGTAAGAGTGCTTTGGGTGTACCAAACGTCACAACGTAACTGGGTGGCTATAAAGGTATACTACAGGTATCTCCGAAAGTGTCTATTGGGTTGACACGGATCGAGACTGGGATTTGTCACTCCGTATGACGGAGAGGTATCTCTGGGCCCACTCGGTAATGCATCATCATAATGAGGTCAATGTGACCAAGTAGTTGATCACGGGATCATGCATTAAGGTATGAGTAAAGTGACTTGCCGATAACGAGATTGAACGAGGTATTGGGATACCGACGATCAAATCTCGGGCAAGTAACGTACCGATTGACAAAGGGAATTGTATACAGGATTACTTGAATCCTCGACATCGTGGTTCATTCGATGAGATCATCGTGGAACATGTGGGAGCCAACATGTGTATCCAGATCCCGCTGTTGGTTATTGACCGGAGAGTCGTCTTGGTCATGTCTGCATGTCTCCCGAACCCGTAGGGTCTACACACTTAAGGTTCGGTGACGCTAGGGTTGTAGAGATATTAGTATGCGGTAACCCGAAAGTTTTTCAGAGTCCCGGATGAGATCCCAAACGCCACGAGGAGTTCCGGAATGGTCCAGAGGTGAAGATTTATATATAGGAAGTCCACTTTCGGCCACCGGGAAAGTTTCCAGGGTCACCGGTATTGTACGGGACCACCAGAAGGGTCCCGGGGGTCCACCGGGTGGGGCCACCTATCCCGGAGGGCCACATGGGCTGAAGTGGGAAGGGCACTAGCCCCTGGTGGGCTGGTGCGCCCCCCCCTTGGGCCTCCCCTGCGCCTAGGGTTGGAAACCCTAGGGGTGGGGGGCGCCCCACTTGACTTGGGGGGCAAGTCCCCCCCTTGGCCACCGCCCCCTTGAGATTGGATCTCTAGGGGGCCGGCGCCCCCCAGGGCCCCTATATAAAGAGGAGGGAGGGAGAGCTGCGCACCCTAGCCCCTGGCGCCTCCCTCTCCCTCGTAACACCTCTCCCTCTCGCTATGCTTGGCGAAGCCCTGCCGAGATCACCGCTGCTTCCACCACCACGCCGTCGTGCTGCTGGATCTCCATCAACCTCTCCTTTCCCCTTGCTGGATCAAGAAGGAGGAGACGTCTTCCCCAACCATACGTGTGTTGAACGTGGAGGTGCCGTCCGTTCGGCGCTAGGATCATCGGTGATTTGGATCACGACGAGTATGACTCCATCAACCCCGTTCTCTTGAACGCTTCCGTTCGCGATCTACAAGGGTATGTAGATGCACTCCTCTCTCTCGTTGCTAGATGACTCCATAGATTGATCTTGGTGATGCGTAGAAAATTTTTATTTTCTGCTACGTTCACCAACAGTGAGAAGAATAAAGAGAGGCAAGAGTTCAAGCTTGAGGATGCCCAAGGCACCCCAAGTAAATATTTCAAGGATACTCAAGCATCTAAGCTTGGGGATGCCCCGGTTGGCATCCCATCTTTCTTCTTCAACAATTATCGGTATACCTCGGTTTTTGTTTTGTTCACAAGATTTGTGTCCTTTGAGTTTTTCTTTTTCCTTAGGAACCATGCTAGTATGAGATAACCCTTCATTGAATTATAGAATGCTTCATGTGCTTCACTTATATCTTTTGAGTATTATGTTATAGAATGCTCTTTGTGCTTCACTTAAATCTTTTGAGTATGGTTTTTTAGAATGCTTCGTGTGCTTCACTTATATATTTTGAGCTTGGATATTGGTTAGTATATATTAATTGTAGAATGCCCCATGAACTTCACCTATACATTTTGGAGTATGAATAATACTATCATCTAATGTGGGTTTGGAAAAGTGTCAACTTTAGGAATTAGTGATCCCACTATTTTGGAGGGTGTTGAATCTTAGTGCGATATTTATGGAAGTGGATTTGGAAGAGTGTCATCTTTAGTTAGTAATGATTCCACTATTTCGGAAGAGGTTCCAATTGATTATGAGAACAAAGTTGCTATCTATGATGATTGTTGTGATGACATGTATGCTATAAAGAATAATGTTAACCATGAAACTTGTTATCATGATTTTAATTGGATTATGCCTCACATGATAGTTATTTTGTTGAGTTTGCTCCCACTATTCTGAATGAGAAGAATTTTTGCTTATGTGGAGAGTAGTAAAATTTCTATGTTTTTATATCATGAAAAGAATGCTTTATGTGATGGTTGTACTATTAAATTCGTTCATGATGCTACTGAAAATTATTATGAGGGAGGAATATATGCTCGTAGGAGTTGAAATAATATCAAGTTTCCTCTCTATGTGCTTAAAGTTTTGAAGTTATACTTGTTTTTGTTGGAAATATGCCCTAGAGGCAATAATAAAAGTGTTATTATTATATTTCTTTGTTCATGATAATAGTCTTTTATTCATGCTATAACTGTATTATCCGGAAATCGTAATACACGTGTGAATACATAGACCACAATATGTCCCTATTGAGCCTCTAGTTGACTAGCTCGTTGTGATCAACAGATAGTCATGGTTTCCTGGCTATGGACATTGGATGTCGTTGATAACGGGATCACATCATTAGGAGAATGATGTGATGGACAAGACCCAATCCTAAGCATAGCACAAAGGTCGGTTAGTTCATTTGCTAGAGCTTTTCCAATGTCAAGTATCTCTTCCTTAGACCATGAGATCGTGTAACTCCCGGATACCGTAGGAGTGCTTTGGGTGTACCAAACGTCACAATGTAACTGGGTGACTATAAAGGTGCATTACAGGTATCACCGAAAGTGTCTGTTGGGTTGACACGGATCGAGACTGGGATTTGTCACTCCGTATGATGGAGAGGTATCTTTGGGCCCACTTGGTAATGCATCATCATAATGAGCTCAAGGTGACCAAGTGTTTGGTCACGGGATCATGCATTGCGGTACGAGTAAAGTGACTTGCCGGTAACGAGACTGAACGAGGTATTGGGATACCGACGATCGAGTCTCGGGCATGTAACGTACCGATTGACAAAGGGAATTGCATACGGGGTTTTGATCGAATCCTCGACATCGTGGTTCATCCGATGACAACATCGAGGAGCATGTGGGAGCCAACATAGGTATCCAGATCCCGCTATTGGTTATTGACCTGAGGTCGTCTCGGTCATGTCTGCATGTCTCCCGAACCCGTAGGGTCTACACACTTAAGGTTCGGTGGCGCTAGGGTTATCAGGAAGACAAGTATGTGATTACCGAATGTTGTTCGGAGTCCCGGATGAGATCCCGGATGTCACGAGGAGTTTCGGAATGGTCCGGAGGTAAAGATTTATATAAGGAAAGTGGTTAAACGGACACCAGAAAGTTTCGGTGGCACCGGGTGGGGCCACCCCTCCCGGGGGGCCACATGGGTTGTCTGGGAGAGGGAGCCAGCCCCTAGTGGGCTGGGCGCGCCTCCCCACCTAGGCCCATGCGGCTAGGGCAAGGGGAGGGGAAACCCTAAAGGGGGCGCCCCCCTAGCTTGGGGGGCAAGCCACCCTTTTCCCTCTCCCTTTGGCCGCCGCCCCCCTCTAGGGTTTCCCCTAGAGGGCCGGCCCCCTTGCCCCTCTCCTCCTATATATAGATGGGTGAGGTGAGGGCTGCTAGACACACAACTCAAGGCGCAGCCCCTCCCCTCCCCAACACCTCTCCTCCTCCGTACGTGCTTGGCGAAGCCCTATCGGAGTACTTCTGCACCAACTACACCACGCCGTCGTGCTGCCGTTGGAGCTGCCTTCCTCAACCTCTCCTTCCTCCTTGCTGGATCAAGACGGAGGAGACGTCGTCCGTCCCGTACGTGTGTTGAACGCGGAGGTGCTGTCCGTTCAGCACTTGGTCATCGGTGATCCGAATCACGACGAGTACGACTCCATCATCACCATCCCCTTGAACGCTTCCGCACTCGATCTACAAGTGGTATGTAGATGCAAACTCTTCCCCTTGACTCGTTGCTTAGATGAACTCATAGATGGATCTTGGTGAAACCGTAGGAAAATTTTTAATTTTCTGCAACGTTCCCCAACAGTTTTGACTTCCTATGCTAGTTGATTATTGTTCGAAGTTCCTATAAATTGTGTTCTCACAAAATGCCTAGGCATAGGAAGTGGGTTATATTTAAATGTGCTAGTCATTTTATTAATGATGCTCTCTTTATGTTTCAATTCTTATCTTTTATGGGAGCATCATTGAAATCATCATGCCTAGCTAAAAGGTATTAAAGAAAAGCGGTTGTTGGGAGACAACCCAATATTTACCCTTACTGTTTATATGTGTTCACATGATTAAGATACTGTAGTAATCATGTTTTATAGCTTTTGTTTCAATAAAGTGCCAAGTAAGACCTTTGGGAAGACTTGGGTGAAAGTTAATGTGATCTTGCTGTAAAAAACAGAAACTTTGCGCTCACGAGATTAGCTGTAATTTTTTTACAGAACAGTGCTTTTGAGTTGATTATTTTCGCAGAAGATTAATAGATAAATTCCTCACGTCCACCAATTTATTTCATAATTTTTGGAGTAGCAGAAGTATGGTTGCTGTTCAGATCATTACAGACGGTTCTGTTTCAGACGGATTCTGTTTTCATTGCATAGTTTGCTTGTTTTCTAGTTTCTATGGCTTATATTTCTCAATATAAATTGTAGAAATGATATGGTACAGTAGGCATTGTGTGGGAACAATTATGAATCTTGTCTTTGACAGCACCAAAGTGAATAATTTACTATTTATCATATTAACCCATCTCACGAAGTTCCATTAAGTTTTGTGTGATTGAAGTTTTCAAGTTTTGAGTGAGATATCGATATGAGGAGAATAAGGAGTGGAAAGACCCTAAGCTTGGGGATGCCCAGGGCACCCCAAGTTAATATTGAAGGAAGACACAAGCACCTAAGCTTGTGGATGCCCCGTCGAAACTATCGGGTATACCAAACTCGGAGCTATATTTTTATTCGTCACATGATATGTGTTGTGCTTGGAGCGTATTTTCAATTTTAATTGCTGTTTGAATAAAATCATGGGATCTTAAATCTTGAATGAAAAAGAATCCTCCGATGGCTAGTTAATTATTTGACTACTCAGTGTTTTTCATTCATATCTTTTTGTAGTAGTTTGTCATTTACTCACGTACTTCACGTATATCTTATGAGTAAATGGTTGAATGAATTGAATATCGTAAATCTGAATTTATATATGTTTCCTATGCTTATAACATGGGGAGTAATGACTTCACACATAATAATTATAGGTAGTAAACTTACTGAAACATTAGCAAACACAGAATTGGTCACTTGAACAATTCATGAAAGAATATTAAAGGAAGAGAGGTTTCACATATAAATATACTATCTTGGACATCTTTTGTAATTGTGAGCACTCATTAAAATATGACATGCTAAAAGGTTGATGTTGGACAAGGAAGACAACTTAATGGGTTATGTTTTCCTATATCCGAAAAGTTATATTGTCTCCGATCATCCAACATCTTGAGCTTGCCTTTTCCTCTCATGCTTGCCAAATTCATTGCACCAAGTAGAGATACTACTTGTGCTTCCAAACATCCTTGAACCAGTTTTGCCATGAGAGTCCACCATAGCTACCTATGGATTGAGTAAGATCCTTCAAGTAAGTTGTCATCATGCATGCAATAAAAATTGTGCCTTAAATATGTATGATCTATTAGTGCGAAGAAAATAAGCTTTATACGAACTTGCGATAGGGAAGAAATAAAAGGGACGGACTGCATAATAAAGGTCTTTATCACAAGCGGCAATATAAAGTGACGTTCTTTTGCATTATGATTTTGCGCATCCAACCATAAAACTGTCTGACAACCTCTGCTTCCCTCTGTGAAGGGCCTATCTTTTACTTTTATCTTCTACCCTTATACAAGAGTCATGGTGATCATCACCTTTCCTTTTTACACTTTTTCCTTTGGCAAGCACTTTGTGTTGGAACGATCCGGATATATATATCCACTTGGATGTAAGTTTTCATAAATTATTATTGTTGACATTACCCTTGAGGTAAAAGGTTGGGAGGCGAAACTATAAGCCCCTATCTTTCTCTGTGTCCGATTAAAACTTTGAACCCATGAATTTCACATGAGTGTTAGCGATTGTGAAATATTAAATGATAGTTGAATATGTGGAGTTTGCTAAATCAAAGCTCTTACATAGACCCTTCACGAAAATAAGATGAATTACAGTTGTTTGATGACCAAGAGCATGGTTTTTTAGTTTTCAAGAAAGTTTATGATCTATACTTTAACATGTGAATAGCTTGCTACTTGATCATGAGAAGTTTTATGAGTTGCGCTACTATTATGATATATAATGATGCTAGAAAAGGTGATTAAGACTATCACTGATCAAACTTAAGGACTTGCTAGCATTCACACTTCATAAGTTATTTATCTTATCATTTACCTACTCGAGGATGAGCAGGAATTAAGCTTGGGATGCTGATACGTCTCCAACGTATCTATAATTTATGAAGTATTCATTCCATGTTTATAATATTTCCACATGATTTTGGTATGACTTGATTAGAACTAACCCGGACTGACGCTGTTTCAGCGGAACTACCGTGGTGTTGTTTTTGTGCAGAAATAAAAGTTCTCGGAATGTGTTGAAAATCAACGGAGATTTTATGGGAAAATATAAAAAATACCGGAACAAAAATCTACCGAAGGGGAGTCCCAAGGGGCCCACGAGGGTGGGGAGCGTGCCCACCCCCCTGGGCGCGCCCCTGTACCTCATGGACTCCCCGTGGGGCCCCCTGACTTGTCCTCGACGCCAACCTCTCCTATAATTGCCCAAACCTCCATAAATTAACCTATATTGGAAGTTCCGCCGCCGCAAGCCTTTGTAGCCACGAGAAATCAATCTAGGCCCTCTCTGGCACCCTGCCTGAGGGGGCCATCATCACCGAAGGCCATGGGGAAGGATCCCGGAGGGGCCATCATCACCATGAAGGCCAAGGACCAGAGGGGGAACCTCTCCCCATCCAGGGGGGAGGCCATGAAGGAAGGGGCACAAGGAGGAGAACCTCTCCTCTTCTCTCTTGGTGGCGCCGGAGTGCCATCCGGAGGGGAATCCTCACCGCGGTGATCGTCTTCATCAACATCACCATCATCATCACCATCCTCATCTCTTTTACGCGGTCCACTCTCCCGCACCCTACTGTAATCCCTACTTGAACATGGTGCTTTATGCCACATATTATGATCCAATGATGTGTTGCCATCCTATGATGTTTTGAGTAGATATATCCTTTGTCTTTGGGTTGATTGATGATCTAGATTGGTATGAATTGTATGTTTTACTTTGGTGCTGACGTATCTATAATTTTTTATGGGCCAATTCCAGTTCTACCCCTCACTTGAACCCACTACTCAGTTTTGCCCCTAATATTCGGGTATGCTCAGTTTTGCCCCTCAGCTGTTAGTGCCACTTATGGAAATGCCCCTCCGAGCCGTTACCGTCCAGTCAAAGGGCGTTGACCGTTTTCTGGGCGTCTACTGGACATTTTTGCCCCTGAAAAAAATAAAACAGAAATTAAAAAAATAAAAGAGAAAGGACATGCTTACCTTTTGGCCCAGGATGGCCCAGCGAGGCCAGCCCACTGGCTGGTCATCCTCCCCCTCTGCCAAGGCCGAGGGCATGTCGGTCACGTGCTCACCTGAGCGTCGCCGCTCCCGTGGCCAATGTCGTCGAGAAGCCGCACCGCCATGTCCCCGATGCCTGCCGTGAAGCTGGGAATCACCACGCCGAAGATTGAGACGTCGGGTGCCCTTTAACTTCTCAACCGAAGTCATCTCCACCGGATCTGTCCATCGGCCGCCATCTTTGATTCGCCGTCGTCCGAGATCCCCTGACGCTAAATTACCGTTCCTGAGATCCATATGTCATCGTGGATCTTCCAGACAACTCACCGATGAGCTCCTCTTCGTACAATCCCCTCCTCACGGCACCTCGCTCCGGTGGCCGTAGATGGGGTACATGTGCTTGCCATCAGGCCTCGGGAGTCCTTTCTACCACTCTGGCATGCACGCGGTGAGGCCCTGTTCCTAGTGCCTTCTATCCCCTCTCCCCCGTGCCTTCCAGCCCCTCTACCACCATGCTTCGACCGGCGCCGCCGCTGGCCTCGGCCATGGCCGACACTCCGGCCGTCCCTGCTCGTCCTGCCACTTCAGTTCGAGTCCGAGCAAGCCCAGGCGCACGCGCAGGATGAAATCATCGCCGTTTTGGTCGCCGGGCAGGGCTCCCATGCCCTCTACCATGGCTCGCTGGCGGCTTAACGCCGATGGTTTGAGTTTTTCTTTTTTTTTCTTTTTTCTGTGATGGGTCCACATGTAAGTGAGTGAGAGAGTGGATATGGTTTTTATTTTTGTTTTTCTTAAGTGGGTCCCACCTATAAGTGACACATGTAGTCAGGGGCAAAATGTCCAACAAATGCCCAGATAGCGGTCAACACCCTTTGACTGGACGGTAACGGCTCGGAAGGGCATTTCTATAAATGACACTAACGGCAGAGGGGCAAAACTGAGCATACCTGAAAATTAGGGGCAAATCTGAGTAGTGGGTTCGAGTTAGGGGCACAGATGTAAATGTCCCATTTTTTATTGTTCATTGCTATTATATTACCCCTTTTGGATGTTTATGGGCTTTATTTTACACATTTATACCATTTTTGGGACTAACCTACTAACCGGAGGCCCAGCCCGTATTGCTGTTTTTTTGCCTATTTCAGTATTTTGAAGAAAAGGAATATCAAACGGAGTCCAAACGGAATGAAACCTTTGGGAGCGTGATTTTCAGAATGAACATGATCTGGGAGACATGGAGTAGAAGCCAGGGAAGCTTCAAGGAGGCCAGGAGATAGGAGGGCGCCCCCCGGGCGCGCCCCCTGTCTCGTGGGCCCCGCGCGCTCCCCCGACCGACTTCTTTCGCCTATATATTTCCATATACCCTAAAACCATCGAAGACGAAGATAGATCGGGAGTTTCGCCACTTCAATCCTTTGTAGCCACCAAAAACCTCTCGGGAGCCCATTCCGGCACCCTGCCGGAGGGGGAATCCCTCATAGGTGGCCATCTTCATCATCCCGGCGCTCTGCATGACGAGGAGGGAGTAGTTCACCCTCGGGGCTGAGGGTATGTACTAGTAGCTATGTGTTTGATCTCTCTCTCTCTCTCTCTCTCTCGTGTTCTCTCTATGGCACGATCTTTATGTATCGCGAGCTTTGCTATTATAGTTGGATCTTATGATGTTTCTCCCCCTCTACTCTCTTGTGATGAATTGAGTTTTCCCTTTGAAGTTATCTTGTCGGATTGAGTCTTTAAGGATTTGAGAACACTTGATGTATGTCTTGCCATGCTTATCTGTGGTGACAATGGGATATCACGTGATCCACTTGATGTATGTTTTGGTGATCAACTTGCGGGTTCCGCCCATGAACCTATGCATAGGGGTTGACACACGTTTTCGTCTTGACTCTCCGGTAGAAACTTTGGGGCACTCTTTGAAGTACTTTGTGTTGGTTGGATAGATGAATCTGAGATTGTGTGATGCATATCGTATAATCATGCCCACGGATATTTGAGGTGACAATGGAGTATCTAGGTGACATTAGGGTTTTGGTTGATTTGTGTCTTAAGGTGTTATTCTAGTATGAACTCTATGATAGATCGAACGGAAAGAATAGCTTCATGTTATTTTACTACGGACTCTTGAATAGATAGAACAGAAAGGATAACTTTGAGGTGGTTTCGTACCCTACCCTAATCTCTTCATTTGTTCTCCGCTATTAGTGGCTTTGGAGTGACTCTTTGTTGCATGTTGAAGGATATTTATATGATCCATTTATGTTATTATTGTTGAGAGAACTTGCACTAGTGAAAGTATGAACCTTAGGCCTTGTTTCCTATCATTGCAATACCATTTACGCTTACTTTTATCATTAGTTACCTTGCTGTTTATATATTTTCAGTTACAAAAATCTTTATCTACCATCCATATTGCACTTGTATCACCATCTCTTTGCCGAACTAGTGCACCTATACAATTTACCATTGTATTAGGTGTGTTGGGGACACAAGAGACTTTGTTATTTGGTTGCAGGGTTGTTTGAGAGAGACCATCTTCATCCTATGCCTCCCACGGATTGATAAACCTTAGGTCATCCACTTGAAGGAAATTTTCTACTGTCCTACAAACCTCTGCACTTGGAGGCCCAACAACGTCTACAAGAAGAAGGTTGCGTAGTAGAAATCAGCTGTCATATTGTGCCTTCTGTGTCGCACATGTGTGAGCGATCCCCATTGTAGGGTGTGCAATATGTTCATGATTCTCTTGTAGTGGGTTGCTTGAGTGACAGAAGCGTAAACCCGAGTAAGGGGGTTGTTGCGTAAGGGATAAAGGGGACTTGATATGTTAATGCTATGGTTGGGTTTTACCTTAATGATATTTAGTAGTTGCGGATGCTTGCTAGAGTTCCAATCATAAGTGCATATGATCCCAGAAGAGAAAGTATGTCAGCTTATGCCTCTCCCTCATATGACATTGCAATAGTGATTGCCGGTCTTGTTAACAATTGCCCAGCATAATTCTACACACCGACCCATCATTATTCCACACTCGCTATTTATAATATTTAGTAATATATTCTAACTCTATGATAACATCACCTACTTTTATATTTTAGCTCTCCGATATCATGCAAAGTTATCCTCTTCATACCCACAATGTAGTTTTATTTCTCATTTCTAGTTGGAAGCAAGCGTTCGGTATACGTAGAGTCGTATTAGTGGAAGATAGTGTAAGTGCATCTAGTGCCCCTTAGTGATTTTGGAGTATTGAAGACTTATAGGTTAATGGACTAATATGTTTGTGAGTGTACAGAGGCTCTATAAGTCAATGAGGAGATGATATTTATAGTGAAAGTAGACCCCTAAAAATTAATGTCTTCAGCTGAAGACTTTGGCTCTCCTGAAGACTTTGAAAGTGATGAAATTGGTGTAACCTTGAAGACTTGGATCTTCATGCGAGGATTATGAAGCGTGAAGACTTTTGTTTTTGTAGTTTCATTTTCTCTTTCTTAAGTCATTGGAAACACCATACTGTTAAAGGGGGTCGAGGTAATACTAAGGAAACTGATTTCCAAGTGATGCTCATATCAAATTCCTACACCTACCCAATCCTTTTGAGTGAAGCCATTGGAAATCTCATATCAGTTCAGTCAATTTCTTCAGTGACAGAGACAAAGATCTTTTGGTCTCTGAGGAATTTGTCCTGACTGAGGAGTTAGGAATTCTCTAGTGCGGATTGCCTACACAGTGAGGAACATGATAGACCTAAGGAATTCGAGCCTCAAAATCTGATCGTTGCTGTGCTACGCGCCAGCTGTCCAATATATCCTACCACCTAACGGTCATATCCTTGAAGGTCATTTATGTCTTATCATGTCGGGCTACTCCCTAGGCTATAAATATCTACCCCCTACAACCACTAGCTGGTTGGCTGCTCCAAGAGAAACTGACACTTGTCAATTGAGAGCATGACATCCTCCGAGGACTTTGGGCGAAAATCATCAAGTGAGGAAAACCCAAAACCCAAACCCAAACCTACAAACCCGAAGTGATTGAGCATCACCGAAGAGATTGTTCCTGTCTGGAATCGACGCTTGTTACCTTTGAGGACCGTGTATCCTCCAGACGGTTAGGCATCATGGTCTGAGCATCCAAGAGGAATTGTGGATTGCTGAGTGACCGAGTCTGTGAAGGTTTGGAAGTCACCTATGAAGACTTACCACGAGTGTTGGGCGAGGTCTGTGTGATCTTAGCTCAAGGAGAATATGATGAGGACTGTGTGTCTGGTACTGTGTGTCCGGGACTATGTGTCCTCGAGTTTAAATAGTTAGCCGCTCCAACCAGACGTACAACCGCACAACAGTTGGAACTGGTCTACCAAATCATTGTCTTCACCAAGCCTACTGGTTCTATTTCCTCAACCCTTTCATTTCCTCATACATGTGTTGATGATCCTGATCATTATTGTTTGAAGATTTTGACTGAAGACTTTCTCTATTTCCTAAATCCAATTTCTTCAGTCACATTGTCTTTAGCCTGCTTATCCCGTGTTTACGCTTTATGTACTCTGTGTTTGTTTTTCATTTCATCAAGATGACTATGCTATTGCTCTATTATGCTTATACCTGAGTACTTATTCCAATGCTAGTTGTTCATGACTTTAGAATTTCCTCACCCTAAAATTCGTCAGTGAAGAATTTGTAAAAATTTACTATTCACCCCCCCTCTAGTCGACTTAATGCACTTTAAATTGGTATCAGAGCAAGGTACTCCCTTTTTCTGTGTGATTTTGGTTTAACCACCTGGAGTTCAGTTATGTCGTGTGCAGGAATGAACAAAGTGTCTTGCCCCATCTTTGACGGTCATGAGTATCCCAAGTGGAAGGCCATGATGAAGAAGTGACTCATGGCGATGAACAACAAACTGTGGACCATCACTGAGATTGGTCTTACCGATCTATGCAAGATCGTGGAGGTTGATGATATTCACAAATACACTCTACTCAACCTCACGGCAAAGGGTGTCATCTACTCCCGTTTGTCCCAAAATCAGTTCAGGAACATCATTCATCTCAACCGTGCGAAGCTTATCTGGGACCGACTCCCTGATGTCTATGATGGCCATCGTACTTCTCATGATCCGTGGTTTGAGGATTTCAAGGAATCACTCAAGGAGATGACTTTCGCACCTGAATCATCATCCACTGCACCATGCCTTATAGCAAAGGGTGCCAAGGTAACTGAATGCTACCTTTCTGAATCTAGTGATGATGAATCGGGCGATGAATTTGGACCCAGCTATGTCAAACTTGCTTCCCTTGCCACTAAACAACGAAGAGCTCTTGAAAAAGTTCAAAACATGCTTGATGAAAGCGATGATATGTTGGGCGAGGAATTGAATCGAACTAAGGCTTTCACTGATAGTCTTCAAAAACTTTAGTCTAAGCTTGACAACCTTCAAAATCATCATAACACTCTATCAACAGATCAGTACCGCTCAGGAAGAATTTATTCCACCATGTCTGAAATGCATTGAGCGTGAATCTACTAATTCATCACCTGTATGTTCAAATGCTTCTATTGCTGCAAATTCTTCGACTGTCCCTATGGTCACAAATTCCTCATCTGAGGATACCACAAGTACCACTGATGACAATGCAGGGCTGAAGGAATTGTATGTGACAGGCATTTACAAAAGCCTCAATGGGCATCAGACTCTTTGTGATGTGCTTAGAAAGAAGATCTCGAATAGGAACCCTAGGAAAGAGGGTATTGCCTTTGAGAGGAAACTCAATGCTGATGGGACCTACTGTAAACCTGAGCAGTATCCCAAAACCTCATGGGTTGCTACGAAAGGACCGCCTATAGATCCATGCACTCTATCTGGCTTTACTTGTGATTCTTCATATTCCTCTGATGATTCATTTGACTCTAATCATAAACTGTTTAAGAATCAGAATGGCGAAGTATTTGCTCGATATGTTGGAACTAACTGCAGGAACGGTCCCCCTATGAAGAAAATCTGGGTTCCTAAAAGGTTCCTTGAAAATCTTCAGGTGAATATCATCATGACACCACCTCTTATGCAGGGTCAGGTCTCCACACGAACTTAATCGTCTGAAGAATTTGCTGGAGACTTGAATGTGCTTGAATGGACGCAAGCTAATCATGAAGAAATGAATCACTCATTTCTCACATCCTCATATTTCTATATCTATTACTGTTGATGAAATTGATATCATATTCTTTACTGATGAAGTATATGGGTTCGTAAGTTGCACTAATTCATCTGCAGGATGAACAACCTAAAGCTATTGAGTGGGTCCTCGATAGTGGATGCACAAACCACATGACCAGTGACAGGAACTTGTTGATGGACACTGATTTGTCACCATCTCATCTGAAGCATATCACCTACGCTGACAAAGGCAAAAGCAAGGTATTGCGTCTAGGTAAGGTTGTGATCTCAAAGGATAGACACACGGACAAAGTCATGCTTGTCGAGTCCTTAGGATTCAACCTCATGTCCGTCTCAATGATTTGTGATCTTGATATGGTTGTCGTCTTTGGCAAATATCGTTGCATTGTTCTGATGGAATCTGACAGTTCCAAAGTCTTCGAAGGATTTAGGAAAGAAGACTTGTATATTGTTGATTTCTCTGCAGGACCACAGCCTGCCACATGTCTACTTGCAAAAGCTTCAGAATGCTGGCTATGTCATCAACGACTTGGTCATGCTGGGACGAGGAACTTGCATACACTCGTGAAGAAGAAGCATGTCATTGGCATGGATGGTGTCAAATTCCTCAAATATCAACTTTGTGGGGCTTTTGAGGCCGGAAAGATCACCAGAGCCAAGCATCCCTTGAAGACTATCATGACCACTTCTTGTCCCTTTGAATTACTTCATATGGATCTCTTTGGCCCTACTCATTATGCCATGTTCTCTACTTCTGCATCATTATATGGCTTTGTCATAGTTGATGACTATTCTCATTACACATGGGTGCATATCATCACTTACAAAAATGAAGTGCAGGAAGTCTTCAGACGATTTTCCTCAAGGTCTTCTACTAACTTCGGTGTGAAGATCAAGCATATCAGGAGTGATAATGGAACTGAGTTCAAGAACACTTGTCTGGATGAATATCTTGATATACTTGGTATTACTCACGAGTTATCTGCTCCCTATACTCCTCAGCAGAATGGCGTCGTGGAGCGCAAGAACAGAACTCCTGCTGAGATGGCTCGCACCATGCTTGATGAATACAAGACACCTCAGCGCTTTTGACCTGAAGCCATTGATACTGTGTGCCACATCATCAACAGGGTATATCTTCACAAATTCTTCAAAAAGACCTCATATGAACTCCTCACTGACAAGAAACCCAATGTAAGTTATTTCAAAGTCTTCGGTGCTAAATGCTGGATTAGAGATCCTCACCATCACTCTAAATTTGCACCGAAAGCACATGAGGGTTTTATGCTTGGTTACGGAAAGGACTCGCACACCTAAAGAGTCTTAAACATCAATCATCACAAGATTATTGAAAATATAGATGTGCAGTTCGATGAAAATAATGGCTCGCAAAGAGAGCACCGACCTCCTGTGCTAGATGAAATGTCACGTGAGGAATCCATCAAGTTCAAAGCTACTGAGGATATCATCCCTACCGAAGAATCCGCTGAAGAAGTCATTCCGGATCGTGAAGAAAATCACATTGGTGCTGCTGAAGAAACTAGTTCCGAAGAAATTGCTTGGCCTAAGCAAAGTCGTCAACCCGCACATCCTCGCGCTGCAAATGAAGTGCAGATCGAGAAGATCATCAATGACATCAACGCACCAGGTCCTCTCACGCGCTCAAAAGCTTCACATTTATCTAACTTTTGTGGGCATTTTGTGTTTGTCTCTATCACAGAGCCCACTAAAGTTGATGAAGCATTCATGGAATCTGAGTGGATTCAAGCCATGCAAGATGAATTGCATCAGTTCGAGCTCAACAATGTGTGGGAGCTTGTCAAGCGACCAGACCCACGCAAGCACAACATCATCGGTACCAAATGGATCTACCGCAACAAACAAGATGAAAATGGCCTTGTGGTGAGGAATAAGGCTCGTCTTGTAGCTCAAGGCTACACACAGGTTGAAGGAATTGATTTTGATGAAACTTTTGCACCTGTTGCTAGACTTGAGGCTATTCACATATTGCTTGCTTACGCTAACCATCGTAATATAATCTTACATCAAATGGATGTGAAAAGTGCATTCCTCAATGGTAAGCTTGAGGAAGAAGTATATGTTGCTCAACCACCAGGTTTTGAGGATCCAAAATTTCCAGATCACGTCTATAGACTCAACAAGGCCCTCTATGGCCTCAAGCAAACACCTCGGGCGTGGTATGACACACTGAAGGAATTCCTCATGAAGAAAGGCTTCAAACCCAGTTCACTTGACCCAACTCTTTTCACCAAAGCATATGATGATGAATTATTCGTGTCCCAAATATATGTTGATGATATTATCTTTGGCTGTACTAACCAACGTTACAATGACGAATTTGCCTATATGATGAGTGAAGAATATCAGATGTCTATGATGAGAGAAATGAAATTCTTCTTATGTCTTCAAATTTGTCAACAATACAATGGCATATTCATATCCCAGGAGAAATACCTCAAGGATGTGTTGAGGAAATTCGTCATGCAAGATTGCAAAGGCGTCAAAATCCCTATGCCCACAAATGGCCATCTATGCACTAATGAAAATTGTAAAGACTTCGATCAAAAGTATACCGCTCCACGATTGGCTCTTTATTGTACCTATGTGCATCTAGGCCAGATATTATGCTTAGTGTTTGCATGTGTGCCCGATTTCAAGCTACACCGAAGGAATCACACCATAAGGCTGTGAAGCATTTTCTTTGATATCTAGCTCACACACCAACACTTAGATTATGGTATCCCAAGGGCTCTTCCTTTTATCTCATTGGATACTCAGACTCTGACTATCTGCTACGTCTTGAGGTTGCGTTGGTTTTCCTCGAAGAGGAGAGGGTGCTGCAGCAAGTGTAGTGTAAGTATTTCCCCTAGATTTTAGAACCAAGGTATCAATCCAGCAGGAGGCTCCTCAAAAGTCCCACGCACCTACACAAACAAACTGAGAACTCGCAACCAACACAAATAAAGGGGTTTTCAATCCCTTCACGGCCACTTGCGAAAGTGAGATCTAATAAAGATAGTATGATAAGATAAATATATTTTTGGTATTTTATAATATAGATGCAAAAAATAAAGATGCAAAGAAAAGTAGATTGAAAGCAAATATGATAAGAGATAGACCCGTGGGCCATAGGTTTCACTAGAGGCTTCTCTCGAAATAGCACAAGTATTACGGTGGGTGAACAAATTACCGTCGAGCAATTGATAGAAAAGCGCATAGTTATGAGATTATCTAGGCATGATCATGTATATAGGCATCACGTCCATAATAAGTAGACCGACTCCTGCCTGCATCTACTACTATTACTCCACACATCGACCGACTCCTGCCTGCATCTAGAGTATTAAGTTCATAAGAACAGAGTAACGCATTAAGCAAGATGACATGATGTAGAGGCATAAACTCATGCAATATGATATAAACCCCATCTTGTTATCCTCGATGGCAACAATACAATACGTGCCTTGCAACCCTTTCTGTCACTGGGTAAGGACACCGCAAGATTGAACCCAAAGCTAAGCACTTCTCCCATGGCAAGAAAGATCAATCTAGTAGGCCAAACCAAACTGATAATTCGAAGAGACTTGCAAAGATAACTCAATCATACATAAAAGAATTTAGAGAAGATTCAAATATTATTCATAGATAAACTTGATCATAAACCCGCAATTCATCGGATCTCGACAAACACACCGCAAAAAGAGTTTACATCAAATAGATCTCCACAAGAGAGGGGGAGAACATTGTATTGAGATCCAAAAAGAGAGAAGAAGCCATCTAGCTAACAACTATGGACCCGTAGGTTTGTGGTAAACTACTCACAACTCATCGGAGCGGCAAGGATGTTGATGTAGAGGCCCTCCATGGTTGATTCCCCCTCCAGCAGAGTGCTGGCGAAGGCTCCAAGATCAGATCTCGCGGATACAGAAGGTTACAGCGGTGGAAATTGTGTTTCGTGGTGCTCCTGGATGTTTTCGGGGTACGTAGGTATATATAGGAGGAAGAAGTACGTCAGTGGCCGCCCGAGGGGCCCACGAGACAGGGGGGCGCACCCTACAGGGAGGCGCGGCCCCCTATCTCGTGGGTCCTCGGAAGCTTCTTGACTTGCACTCCAAACTCTCCGGATCACGTTCGTTCCAAAAATCACGCTCCCGAAGGTTTCATTCCGTTTGGACTCCGTTTGATATTCCTTTTCTTCGAAATACTGAAATAGGCAAAAAAAACAGCAATATGGGCTGGGCCTCCGGTTAGTAGGTTAGTCCCAAAAATGATATAAATGTGTAAAATAAAGCCCATAAACATCCAAAAGGGGTAATATAATAGCATGGAACAATCAAAAATTATAGATACGTTGGAGACGTATCAAGCATCCCCAAGCTTAATTCCTGCTCGTCCTCGAGTAGGTAAATGATAAAAAGAGAATTTTTGATGTGGAATGCTACCTAGCATAATTCATAATGTAATTTTCTTTATTGTGGCATGAATGTTCAGATCCAAATGAATACAAAATAAAAGTTCATATTGATAAAAGAAATAGTAACACTTCAAGCATACTAATCAAAGTAATCATGTCTTCTCAAAATAACATGGCAAAAGAAAGTTCATCCCAACAAAATCATATAGTTAGGCTATGCTTCATTTTTGTCACACAAAGATGTTCCCAACTTCTATACCCCCAATGACAAGCCAAGCAATTGTTTCATACTTAAATAATCTCAAACTTTTTCAACCTTCACGCAATACATGAGCGTGAGCCATGGATATAGCACTATGGGTGGAATAGAATATGATGTTGGGGATTGAGTGGAGAAGACAAAAAAGGAGAAAGTCTCACATTGACGAGGATAATCAACGGGCTATGGATTGCCATGCATCGGATGCACTAGAGCTATGAATAAATGCTCAACAAAAGAAAACTAGTGGGTGTGCATCCAACTTGCTTGCTCACGAAGACCTAGGGCATTTGAGGAAGTCCATCGTAGGAATATACAAGCCAAGTTCTATAATGAAAAACTCCCACTAGTATAAAAAAGACAACTTATCAGACTCACTATATGAAAAACATGGTGCTACTTTGAAGCACAATATATGAGACTCACTACATGAAGAACAAGGTGCAACTTTGAAGCACAAGTGTGGAAAAGAGATAGTAACATTGCCCTTTTTATTTATTATTATTTTTTTCTTTCTTTTTTTCTTTCCCCCTTTTTTTTGGGCCTTTCTTTTTTTCTTTTTGGCCTTTCTTATTTTGTTTCTTTTTCTTTTTGGGCAATGCTCTAATAATGATGATCATCACACTTCTATTGATTACAACATAAGGATTACAACTCGAAACTAGAACAAGATATGACTCTATATGAATGCCTCCGGCGGTGTACCGGGATGGTGCAATGAATCAAGAGTGACATGTATGAAAAATAATGCATGGTGGCTTTCCCACAAATACGATGGCAACTACATGATCATGCAATGGCAATATGACAAAAGTAAAGTATGTCATGATGATGATGAGCGGAACGGTGGAAAGTTGCATGGCAATATATCTCGGAATGGCTATGGAAATGCCATAATAGGTAGGTATGGTGGCTGTTTTGAGGAAGATATAGGGAGGCTTATGTGTGATAGAGCGTATCGTATCACGGGGTTTGGATGCACCGGCGAAGTTTGCACCAACTCTCAAGGTGAGAAAGGGCAATGCACGGTACCGAAGAGGCGAGCAAAGGCGGAAAGGTAAAAGTGCGTATAATCCATGGACTCAACATTAGTCAAAAGAACTCATATACTTATTGCAAAAATTTAGAAGTCATCAAAAACCAAGTACTACGCGCATGCTCCTAGGGGGATAGATTGGTAGGAAAAGACCATCGCTCGTCCCGACCGCCACTCATAAGGATGCACAAGCCAGGTACACTTCATGTTTCAAATTTGTTACACAACTTTAACCATACGTGCATGCTACGGGATTTGCTAACTTCAACACAAGCATTCTTTGAATTCATAATCACCCAACTAGCATGACTTTAATATCACTACCTCCAGATCTCAAAACAATTATCAAGTATCAAGTTGATCATAGCATCGAATTCACTTCCTATGATAGTTTTTATTATACCCAACTTGGATGCTCATCATTCTAGGACCAACTTTATGACCATAGCAAATACCATGCTGTTATAAAAGACTCTCAAAATAATATAAGTGAAGCATGAGAGACTAGCAATTTCTTCAAAATTTAGACACCACCGTGCTCTAAAAGAAATAAGTGAAGCACTAGAGCAAAAACTATCAAGCTCAAAAGATATAAGTGAAGCACATAGAGTATTCTAACAAATTCTAGTCAAATAGGATTCTCCCAAAAGGTGTGTACAGCAAAGATGATTGCGGTAAACTAAAAATCAAAGACTAATATAATACACGACTCTCCAAGCAAAACACATATCATGTGGCGAATAAAAATATAGCTCCAAGTAAAGTTACCAATGAACGAAGACGAAAGAAGGGATGCCTTCCCGGGGCATCCCCAAGATTAGGCTTTTGGCTATCCTTGAATATCTTGGGGTTCCATGGGGATCCCCAAGCTTAGGCTCTTCCCACCCTTTATTCCATAGTCCATAAAAGCTTTACCCAAAACTTGAAAACTTCACAACACAAAACTCAACAGGAAATCTTATAAGCTCCGTTAGTGAAAGAAAACAAAACCAGCACATAAGGTACTGCAATGAACTCATTCTTTATTTAATTTGGTGTTAAACCTACTGCATTCCAACTTCTTTATGGTTCATAGACTGAATTACTAGCCATAGATGCATTGAAATAAGCAAACAACACACGAAAAACAGAATCTATCAAAAACAGAACAGTCTGTAGCAATATGTAACTAACGCAAACTTCTGGAACTCTAACAATCCTACCAAAATAGGAAGTCCTGGAAAATTTGTTTATTGAACAACAGCAAAAAGAATCAACGCAAAAGCACGTTTCTGTGATTTAACAAAATTATATTCGTGCGTGCAAAGTTTCTGTTTTTCAGCAGAATCAAATCAACTATCATCGTAGGTTATCCTATAGGTTCTACTTGGCACAAACACTAATTAAAAGATAAAAACACATCTAAACAGAAGGTAGATACATATTTATTACTAAACAGGAGCAAAAACAAAAAAACATAAAGAAAATTGGGTTGCCTCCCAACTAGCGCTATCGTTTAACGCCCCTAGCTAGGCATAAAAACAAAGATAGATCTAAATGGTGCCGTAATAATAAGATAGATCTTGAAAGCTCATCTCATATTCTCTACGTTCGGTAGCAAGTTTCCTTTGAGGCAAGCAAAAGTAATCAAAAGGGCTAAATTTAGTGGGACAAGATCCCCAAGATCAATAACAGGAGGAACGGGTTCCTCCTTTGGCCCTTCATAGTGCACAACTATTTCATCACTAAGAGCATTCTTTTGGCAAAATCTTGTGAGTCTATACTCAAGAGAGTATCCTAGCTCATTGTTTCGAAGGGCAAAATAATTATTTAGCTCGTTAATGCAATCAACCAAGACATTGGTAGGAACCTTTTTTCTAAAGTTTTCATTAAAAGCGACATAGTCCGAAGATTGAAAACGTCTAATTTCCTCTTAATCATAGAGGATCGCTTCTATGGGAGGACGACCAGCATCCACCCTATAGTGCGCAAAGATTTCTTTGGCCTCTCTTATGATAAATCTAAACTCATGAGCCAAAAATATAGTAACAGCGCGCTTAACGGATGAATGCTCAATATTAGAGAATTCTAGGAAAATTCTTTGTATGCAAGGATGCATATGCATAAATTGTCTTTCAAGTTCAATTACAAGCATAGCGATAGCATCCGCAAGACTACTAGTTCTTTGAAGAATAGAACAACCCAAGGAAGGTAAAGCACCAGCACAAGTAAAGAAATCTTGAATAACACATTTACCAATGATGTTACCACTACCGATTCAAAACTTTTTAGTATGCAAGATAGGGGGTTCATCGGCCGGAGCCTCGGGATTTACTGTGTTATCCTTATTGTCCATATTGACGATAATTTCCCCAATTTCAGACATAGAGGCAAACAAAAGCAAGGAGGAAAAGCGAGCGAAAAGGAGAGGAGGAGATTGGGAAAGAGAGGGCGAATAAAACGGCAAGGGTGAAGTGGGGGAGAGGAAAACGAGAGGCAAATGGCAAATAATGTAAATGCGAGGGAGATGGGTTTGTGATGTTTGGTATGTCTTGACTTGAGCGAAGACCTCCCCGGCAAAGGCGCCAGAAATCCTTCTTGCTACGTCTTGAGCTTGCGTTGGTTTTCCTCGAAGAGGAGAGGGTGATGCAGTAAGTGTAGCGTAAGTATTTCCCTCAGTTTTGAGAACCAAGGTATCAATCCAGTAGAAGGCTCCTCAAAAGTCCCACGCACCTACACAAGCAAACTGAGAACACGCAACCAACACAATAAAGGGGTTGTCAATCCCTTCACGGCCACTTGCGAAAGTGAGATCTAATAAAGATAGTATGATAAGATAAATATATTTTTGGTATTTTATAATATAGATGCAAAAAGTAAAGATGCAAATAAAAGTAGATTGAAAGCAAATATGATAAGAGATAGACCCGGGGGCCATATGTTTCACTAGAGGCTTCTCTCGAAATAGCATAAGTATTATGGTGGGTGAACAAATTACTGTCGAGCAATTGATAGAAAAGCGCGTAGTTATGAGATTATCTAGGCATGATCATGTATATAGGCATCACGTCCATAACAAGTAGACCGACTCCTGCCTGCATCTACTAGTATTACTCCACACATCAACCGACTCCTGCCTGCATCTAGAATATTAAGTTCATAAGAACAGAGTAACGCATTAAGCAAGATGGCATGATGTAGAGGGATAAACTTATGCAATATGAGATAAACCCCATCTTGTTATCCTCGATGGCAGCAATACAATACGTGCCTTGCAACCCTTTCTGTCACTGGGTAAGGACACCGCAAGATTGAACCCAAAGCTAAGCACTTCTCCCATGGCAAGAAAGATCAATCTAGTAGGCCAAACCAAACTGATAATTCGAAGAGACTTGCAAAGATAACTCAATCATACATAAAATAATTCAGAGAAGATTCAAATATTATTCGTAGATAAACTTGATCATAAACCCACAATTCATCGGATCTCGACAAACACACCGCAAAAAGAGTTTACATCGAATAGATCTCCACAAGAGAGGGGGAGAACATTGTATTGAGATCCAAAAAGAGAGAAGAAGCCATCTAGCTAATAACTATGGACCCGTAGGTCTGTGGTAAACTACTCACAACTGATCGGAGGGGCAAGGATGTTGATGTAGAGGCCCTCCGTGGTTGATTCCCCCTCCGGCAGAGTGCTGGCGAAGGCTCCAAGATGAGATCTCGTGGATACAGAAGGTTACGGCGGTGGAAATTGTGTTTCGTGGTGCTCCTGGATGTTTTTGGGGTACGTAGGTATATATAGGATGAAGAAGTACGTCGGTGGCCTCCCGAGGGGCCCACGAGATAGGGGGCGCGCCCTACAGGGGGGGCTATCTCGTGGGGCCCTCGGAAGCTTCTTGACTTGCACTCCAAGCTCTCCGGATCACGTTCGTTCCAAAAATCACGCTCCCGAAGGTTTCTTTCCGTTTGGACTCCGTTTTATATTCCTTTTCTTCGAAATACTGAAATAGGCAAAAAACAGCAATATGGGCTGGGCCTCCGGTTAGTAGGTTAGTCCCAAAAATGATATAAATGTGTAAAATAAAGCCCATAAACATCCAAAAGGGGTAATATAATAGCATGGAACAATAAAAAATTATAGATACGTTGGAGACGTATCATTATGCTGGTGATCGGGTGGACCGCAAGTCAACGCCAGGCACATGTCATTTCCTCGGACATTCCTTGGTATATTGGTCCTCGAAGAAGCAGAACTGCGTATCACTCTCTACTGCTGAAGCTGAGTACATTGCTGCTGGATCTTGCTGTGCTCAATTGCTATGGATGAAGCAAATCCTCAAGGACTATGGTGTCAATGTGAAGAATGTGCCACTCTACTGTGACAATGAGAGTGCTATGAAGATTGCTCACAACCCAGTTCAGCACTCCAAGACAAAGCACATCCAGATTCGTCATCATTTTATTCGTGGCCATGTGTTGAAGGGCGACATCTCCATCGACCATGCAATACTGAAGACCATCTGGCCGATATCTTCACAAATCCCTTGGATGAGAAGAGATTTAGCAAGTTGCAGTGTGAGCTAAATATCTTAGAATCTTCGAATGTTCTTTGAAAAGGACACATATCCTAACACTTATGCTAACTTGATGACTTAGATGTGCAACACACGAGGTAACGTTTTTCTTCAATCAATGAAGACTAACCCTCTAAGTGTGAATAAATTAATGAAGAATTTGATTCTCAGAACCCTACGACAATTGTATGCGGTGTCTGAAACCATCATTCTTATACGGTGGGTTACGCCACCAACCAAGTTGAAAATCTTCAATTTGAGTTTTTTAAAATTCCTCAGTTTTTCAATTTCTTCAACTTTGCATTGTCTTCACTCTTTTCGTTGTTGTTCTTCACTGACTATATATATACACATGAGTTTTATGTCCTCTACATCATTCACTTATTGCTAATTCTTCAAGTTGCTGTTTCTGCTACGTGAATGTGATCGGACCCTTTCCCCCTCTATGCTAAACTCAGCCCAGTCTGTTCACAAATTCTTCATGTGCGTTCTATTTGAAACCGGTTCAACATCTTCACTGTGTCCTTGTCAGCTGAAGAAATTGCGAACGAAACTTTGAAATATTCTTATCTGAATTTTTGGCTTTTGCTGCTCAAACCGTTACACATCCCACGACAAGATTTATCTATTCACTCACGACCCCACCACAATGTGTGTGGGTGACACATCTCGCTAGGATGAGAAGGGTCAGGGGCACGTTCGTCCATTTTCCTTAGGAGAGCGGTTTTTCAGCGTGGCTATAAATACCCCTCACCCTCCTCAGACTGCATTTACCCCGCTCGATCTCACTCCCCTCGCTCAAGCTCTCAAGCCCTAGCTGCGCCGCTACCTTCATCGTTGCTGGTGAGGAAGAGCTTCACTGCCTCGACCTCGCCATCGTACTCGCGTCAGCCGCAGACATATTCTCTCCGCCGCTGCCGTATTAGTCTTCCTCTGCCAAGTTAGGGCGTGGAAGATCTGGACTAACGAACTTCCAAATCTACACTCTCAGTTCGTCGTGTTCTTCGTCAAGGATAATTAGAAGTTACTTTTACTGCCTTTGTTGAATCTGATGATTTCCATAAAATCTTCAAAAGGTGTTTATTCTTCAACTTCCACACTCTAAACACCTTGCACAATCATCTGTTCTTGATCTGTTTCTCTAAGTGACATTTGTCGGTGTCAAAACCGGAGGATCTCGGGTAGGGGGTCCCGATCTATGCGTCTTAGGCTGATGGTAACAGGAAGCAAGGGACACAATGTTTACCCAGGTTCGGGCCCTCTCGATGGAGGTAAAACCCTACTTCCTGCTTGATTAATATTGATGATATGAGTAGTACAAGAGTAGATGTACCATGAGATCATAGAGGCTAAACCCTAGAAGCTAGCCTATGATGGTTATGATTGTGATCGTGATCGGCCTTCTAAGGACCAACCTCTCTGGTTTATATAGACACCGGAGAGGGCTAGGGTTTACACGGAGTCAGTTACAAGGAAGGAAATACAATATCCGGATCGCCAAGCTTGTCTTCCACGCAAAGGAGAGTCCCATCCGGACACGGGACAGAGTCTTGAGTCTTGTATCTTCACGCCCCAACAGTCCGGCCAAAGTATATAGTCCGGCTATCCGGATACCCCCTAATCCAGGACTCCCTTAGTAGCCCCTGAACCAGGCTTCAATGACGATGAGTCCGGCGCGCAGTCTTGTCTTCGGCATTGCAAGGCGGGTTCCATCTCCGAATACTCCAAAGTAATTATCGAACACGTAGACCGTGTCCGGATCTGGAAAATGATCTTCACATACCACCTTAGAGAGAATGATATTTCTGCTGATAACTTTTTTAGACGACGTGACATGTCATTACGGTTAGGTCATTATTCGAACCGTTTTCCCACAACCAGCCAGAGCGCATATTGCGAGGCGGTTTCCTTGACACGTCTTGTCAAAGAAGAGATCGTGTCCCCTTATCACGGGATTCTCATCAATACAGGTATGGGTAATCCCACCGCGCCATCAATTGTGGCACTTGGGAAGTAAGCGATTCTCAACGGGCAAGTGGGGAGGCGCACCGCTTTCGTTGCCTTTATAAAGGGATAAGGGCTCCCCATTTTCACCCACGCCTTCCTTCTCCTTTGCTCATCCTTGCCTCCTCGAGCTCCAACGCCCTAGTCCAAGTCTTCTCCGCATAGCCAAACATGTCCGGAGCAGGAGGCAAGTGGGTGGCTTCCACCGTGAAGGAGAAGCATGTCGCGAATCTTCGGGCAGCCGGATACTTGGCCGCAGACATAGCGCACCAGCTACCAGACGACGGGCAGGCCATTCCAACCCAGGGACCCCATGAGAGGGTCGTTGTCGGTGTCAAAACCGGCGGATCTCGGGTAGGGGGTCCCGAACTGTGCGTCTAGGCGGATGGTAACAGGAGACAAGGGACACGATGTTTTTACCCAGGTTCGGGCCCTCTCGATGGAGGTAAAACCCTACTCCTGCTTGATTGATATTGATGATATGGGTAGTACAAGAGTGCATCTACCACGAGATCAAGGAGGCTAAACCCTAGAAGCTAGCCTATGGTATGATCGTTGTAATGGTTGTCCGTCCTACGGACTACTGCCCTCCGGTTTATATAGACACCGGAGAGGGCTAGGGTTACACAGAGTCGGTTACAATGGTAGGAGATCTACATATCCGTATTGCCAAGCATGCCTTCCACGCCAAGGAAAGTCCCATCCGGACACAAGATGAAGTCTTCAATCTTGTATCTTCTTAGTCTTGGAGTCCGGCTGATGATGATAGTCCGGCTGTCCGGACACCCCCTAGTCCAGGACTCCCTCAGTAGCCCCTGAACCAGGCTTCAATGACGATGAGTCCGGCGCGCATATTGTTCGGCATTGCAAGGCGGGTTCCTCCTCCGAATAATTCATAGAAGATTGTGAACACGAGGATAGTGTCCGGCTCTGCAAAATAAATTCCACATTCCACTGTAGAGAGAATAATATGTACACAAGATCAATCTGCTGACGTATTTCGTGGCATGACGTCATGCCACTACCAAGCCTTTACTTGAATCGTTTTTATTATACCACCTCAGCGTGTTTAGCGAAGCGGTTTCCTTGGCACGTCTTGTCGAAGCAGAGATCGTGTTCCCCTTATTCCGGGATTCCCATCAATACGGACATGGGTAACCCAACCGCGCCATTGATGGTGGCGCTTGGGAGATAAGCGAGTTTTACCAGGCCGGTGGGGACGCATAGTCTTCGTCCGCCCATATATAAGGGGATAAGGATCCACCTTTTTACCTACGCCTTCTTCCTCCTTTGCTTATCCATCTCCGCGCACTAGAGCTCCAGCGCCCAAGTCCGCACATCTCGCCTCGGCCTTCTCCAGCCATGTCCAGAGCGGGAGGCAAGTGGATGGTCTCCTCTGTTATGGAGGAGCACGTCAAGAAGTTGCGCGGCGCCGGATACCTGTCCAGCGACATCGCGCACCGGCTGCCCGACAAAGGGCAGCTCATCCCCACCCCTAGGCCCCATGAGAGGGTCGTATTCCTTCCCCACTTCCTTTGTGGACTGGGCTTCCCACTTCATCCCTTCGTCCGCGGGCTCATGTACTACTACGGCCTAGATTTCCACGATCTGGCGCCAAACTTCATCCTCAACATCTCGACGTTTATCGTCGTGTGCGAGGCCTTCCTCTACATCCAGCCCCACTTCGGCTTGTGGCTCAAGACCTTCAATGTCAAGCCGAAGGTTGTGAAGGGTGTCCAAGCGGAGTGCGGAGGCGCCATGGTGGGCAAGATGCCTAACGTCCTCTGGCTCGAGGGCGCCTTTGTGGAAACCATCAAAGGGTGGCAATCGGGGTGGTTCTATATCACCGAGCCGCAGGACCCTAAATGGGCAGCGGCCCCCGAGTTCAGATCTGGTGCCCCTATGTCGGGGGTTGGGTGCAACATATGCCAAAGGATGGCTTATCATGGTGGGGGCGAGTAGAACGTCGCCGGTGCCTGGAAACGGGATAAGGCGTAGACATGCACGCCGGCGAATCTTACCCAGCTTCGGGGCTCACCGGGGAGATAACACCCCTACTGCTGCTCTGCGGGGTCTCCACATGGTCACTATAGCAGGGTGACTACAATGGTGCTCCTAGAGCTGTATCGGGAGGCAGGAGAGAGCGAGGCTAGTTCTCTCCTCCCTGGGCTATGTGTCTATCTCTATCAAGGTCCGAACCCTTTGCATGGGTGCCCCGGGGTCCCGCGGACAGGCCGGACACTGTGCGGCACTCCTGATGACGCAGGCTTGGTCATTGGGTCGTGGCAACAGTACCGCCTTCTATCAGGCGATCACTGTCGCCACTCCCCATCCAATCTGGTTTATGGCTTGTGGGGCCCTGGAGGGGAGACGGCCGACTCCGGGGAGGCCGACTCCCACAGGGCCGTCTTCGGGCGGTCTGGCCGCCTTCGATTTACCCACTGACAGGCGGCCCCGCGGTCTTCGGGCCGTACAGGCCAGCGTCGTGGGCACAGTGCGTCGCGCACTGTGGCTGAGGTCAGGGCTGGCATGGCAACAGTGCCGCGCCTCGCCGGAGATCTCCCAGCGATACGGCTCACTGTAGCCATGCCAGTCCCTCGTAGGCAGGGAGGGACGGCCACGTCGTGACCGTACCCCGCATCGGGCTTCGTGAAGTGTCATGGGCTGACTCCCATAGTCGGCACTCCTGGAGGTTGCCAGCCTGGAGTCGGCTTGCTTTGAAGTCGTCATCTGGGACTCGGCTCCACCGGAGATCGCTAGCTGAGACTCGGCTTCTCGGGAGATCTCCAGCTAGGACTCGGCCTCTCTGGAGGTCGCCAGCTGGGACTCGACTGGAGGGGCGTGGCCTGCCCCGATGTCTTGAAAGATCCTGGGTCCCGGGTCAGCCTACCCGTGGCCCATTACTCCGACAGTAGTCCCCGAAGCTGGTGAAGCCCTGCGGACGCCGCCTCGTGGGGCTTCAACAGTTTCAAACTTCCCAGCGCCGACTCTGAGACTCGGCCGTCATCTTCTTTGGGCCGACTCGCCGAAGTCGGACTTGTTCAGCGAGGGGCCACTGTTTGTAAGTCGTGGCAGGAAATCAGGCGGCGTATTGGATACGCTTTCCCGCTGCCATCGAGGCGGTCCTATCACGCGGCGCCACGTGGGGAGGATAGTCTGCTCACCCACGCGCACGACGGGACGGGACCGTCAGACGGGGCCCGCCACTATCGCGCCTCGGCTTCCGAATGGATCCGCCGTGGTCGCGAACGGTTGGCTTCCCCATGTCGTTACTGCACGCAGTAACTTCGTGGGGTAAATCATGGGGCAGCGTGGGGCTTCGTGCGCAGTTAATCCCACGCCCGCCCCCTCGGCTCCTCAGCCCGTAGGGCTATAAATAGGCAGAGAGGAGCGGGCGGCACTGCACGCGCATCCTCTCCCCCATTCTCCTGCCTTCTCTTCTCCCTCCGCCGCGAGCAGGAGCACTTCACACCACGGCGATGAGTTCTTCCTCCGCCGCTCCCCCTGCCTCGCGCTCCGGCGTGTGGGACGGTTCGGATGTGGAGGCGGAACATATCGAGTTCCTCCACCGGACCCGCCGTCTCCCCAGCGCGGACCTCGTGCACGCCCGTCCCGCGCCGGCGGGAGAGATCCGGCCCGCGCCGGAGGAGGGCGAGCGGGTCGTCTTCCGCTCGCACCTCATGCGCGGGCTTGGGCTGCCGGCGAGCGGTTTCTTCCGCTCGTTCCTGGAGTTCCACAATCTTCAGCCGCACCACCTCACCCCAAATGCGGTGGTGCTGCTCTCCGCCTTCGCCACTCTGTGCGAAGGCTTCCTCGGCGTTCTCCCCACCCTCGAGTTGTGGGGAGAATTTTTCTCTTCGAAGCTCGGCACGCAGGCCGCCGGCACGCCGGCTCAGTGCGGCACCTACATCGCGGTGCGGCGCTTGACGGCTGACAACCCTTTCCCTCCCATCTCCCTGATAAAGTCGGTGAAGATGTGGCAGCGCTCCTACTTCTATGTGAAGAACCTCTCCACTGACGGCGACTGGGTCAACCTGCCGCCCTTCAACCCCGCTCCCTTAACTGGGAGGCTTCCCAGTTGGTCTCACCGGTCCAAGCCGCTGACTCCTTCCGGAGCCGCCGCCGTAGCGCGACTCCGAGTTCTGCTGCGGTCGGAGGGCCTCGTCGGATCCGACCTTCTAGCTGCCTTCGTGGCACGCCGAGTCCTCCCACTCCAAGGCCGGCCTCACCTCATCTGTCAGACTAGCGGCCGCCACGACCCGAGCCGGCTGTGCACCAAGGAAATGCCCCGCGGGGAGGTGGAGAACTTGGTGAACCACATCGCGCACTGCGAGTTCACGGAGCACTGGCAGTTCGGCAAGGATCCGTACTCGCGCGACAACCCCCCTCCAGTGGTAAGTCGCATCTTTATGTAGTTTGATCTTATTTGTAGCCGACTCCGGCTTCTAATCTTTGTTGGTTCCTTCTGGGCAGAACCCCCTCATGGAGCCCGCTGCCGGCGCCGTGAGAGAGCCCCGCGACTATGTCCCAGACCGCGAGGACAGCGACGTCGACGACCCCGACTTGGGGGCGGCGGCGCTGGAGGCCGACGCCGAAGGCGGCAGGGAAGGGCAGACGGCGGCTTCAGGCCCTCGGCCACCTTCGCCGATTGGCCCGAAGACGACGCCGACGTGGAAGTTGTCCCACGCCACCAGCCGAGGGCCGGCCACTCCGGCCAAGGAGGCGTGAAGAGGCGTCACGCCGGGCCGAGCGCGCCCGGCAGCAAGCCGAAGAAGTTCAAGGGGGCGGCCACCGCGACCAAACGGGAGGAGGCGGCCGCGAAGGCCAACCGCTTCCGAAGGGAAGTGAGGAGGCCGCCGTTAGTTTCTGCGTAAGTCTTTACGCTCTTTTATTTTCTTTGTTGGATCTTGGTCCGAGTCTTCTTTGATTTTCCCTCCATTCTTCTCCAGAGCCCCCCTCTCCCTTGAGAGAGTCGTCGTCCCCTCTGTCATGGGGTCGGTACAGACGTCCGCCAACACCCGGCGGGTCGATCCCGCCGCCGACCTTCGGGAGGCGATGGAGCGGAACGCGCGGGAGAAGCGCGACGAGGAGGAGGCCGACCGCCTGGAGAAGGAGCAGGCCGAGAAGGCGGCCGCCAACGCCCAGAAGAAGCTGGAGGAGGCCGAAAGCGCCGCCGCGATGAAGCGGCGTGCTGAGGAGGCCGCGCGTCGCCGATCGGCGATGCTCGTCCCTCCGTTGTCGTCGGCGCCGCCGGCTCCGGAGTTCACGGGGCAGACCGGAGAGGTCGGCACCGAGAACCCCCTCGTGGAGGAGGGCGGCGAGGCTTCAGGCTCGGACACCCTCGTGCCGCCTCCGCCGCCTCTGCCACCGTCTGGGAGGCCGCACGGCAAACAGCCGGTGGGCCCGTTGGATCCGCCAATCACGGATGAGGCCGAGGCGCGGCTGCTTCTTCAAGTCGCCGTGCCGGTGCGCCGCCGGCTTGAGAGGACGACCTCGGTGCCGCGAGCTCGGGAGACGGGCGCCGCCAGCTCGGCGAGTCTGGACGTCGAGGCCTCCAGTGCCGCGCCAGCGGGTGGTTGCACGGAGGCGGCACCGGCCCGCTGAACCAAGCCCTCCTGGACGTCCAGGCGAAACTGCGCGCGGAAAGTGACGCCCTCCAAGTCTGCACCAGAGCGCATCTGGCCGTGCGGACATCCGTCCGAGTATGTTTCCTTCTTCTTTTTGGATTCCTGTCTTTCTCTGTGGGGGCGCGACAGTGCACCCACTGGGTGTAGTCCCCGAGTTCCGGGTCGGCTGCTGAGCTCCGAATACTAACTTTTGCCCTTGTCGGCTTTTTGTAGGAGTATCATAACCTCCGCGCCATTGCCTTCAACCGCAATGTCGAGGAGCTGAACAAGCGGACCGCCGACTTGGTGGAAAGCCGAGCTCTTTTCTTTCTTCTTCGCGGGGGCGCGCTGGCGCACCCGCGCGCTGTAGTCCCCGAGATTCGGGCCGACTGCTGAGCAGTCGGGCCGGATCTCCCCGGCGATCTAATTTACTGATGACTTTCTTGTCTCTTCCTTCGTTCTTCAGGTGCCAACGCCGCCCTTCAGGAGCAGCTGGGCAAGGCCAACACTGCTCGACGTGCCAAGGAAGAGGAGTGCGGCAGGCTCGCCAAAGAGCGTGATCTGCTGGCGACGCAGCTGGCCGAGCAGAAGGAGCTGCTCCAGAAGGCGCAGGACGAGGACAAGACGCGGGAGGCCGCCCTCATGGCCGAGTTCGAGATCGAGCGCTCCGCCTGGACTGACAGGGAGGCGATGCTGACCTCTGGCTACCACGAGCTCGAGGACATCGTTGATGGTAAGACTCTTTCGTTTCTTTGGGCTTCCGACTATGTGTCAGGCTGACTTCTGATTTTCCGACTTTTCTTCTTTTTTGTCTTGGCAGACTTCTTTCCTGGTCATTCACAGGCAGTCCCTCTGGCCATCGAGGCTGCTCGGGAGGCGCGAAGGGCGAAGGGTGAGGTGATCGCCGCCAATGCCCCCCGAACCATCGACGAGCAGCTCCTGAGCATTGGGGCCCGTCTTCGTCCGGCTCACTGGCTGCTACGCCGGCTTCAGCGTGCCGGTGCCCAGGCGGTTGCCGCCCTGTGGCCGGATATGCCGGCTCTACGCACCGCCAGTCGGATCGCCGACTGGCTGGAAGTCACCGCTGGCCGTCTTGAGGCTTGGAAGGGCTCCTCGGCCCGGGCCGGAGCACGCCGGGCCTTGGAGTTCGTCAAGGCGTGGTATTCGGGGCTGGACCTGGACCGTCTGGCCGCGTTCCGGTCAGAAGCCCAGGCTGAGCTGGAGGCCGCAGAAGGCGCCCTTGTCGAGTGCGCGGCAGCCATCGCCGAGTACACGGACACCGGCGTCTTCGTGCACGAGCGGACTGAAGGCGACGAGGAAGTGCCGCCGGACTGGTTCGGGATGAACCCGGAGTATGACGAAGACTCGGCGGAGGTGATCGACTCCAGCGCCGAGGACGAGGACGAGTCGGAGGACGCAGGCGAGGAGGAGGCGCCAGAAGACGAAGCAGGCGGCCAGCCTCAGCCTGATCGCGCCTCCAGTAACGAGCCGCGCGATTTTTCGACAAGGCGACTGCCGCCGGCAGCGACCAAGCTGAGACCGCCCAGCCGACTGCCCCGGCACCCGACACCGCCGTCACCTCCGATCCTCCGGCCCCGGAGGCCGCCGCCTAGACTGCTTTCTCCGCTTTTGTTTATCTGTCTTCAGTAATCTTTTGAAAGATAGGTTCGAACAATTCCACCCGCGGGGTATATCCTGAATTTCTATTCGAAGATTCGGCCGAGGGCCTATGTAAATATTTATCTGATTACCACCTTTCCTTGCTTATTGCTCCTTATACTTTTTCCTTTGCCGCCTTCCTTTAGTTGCCGCCTTGCCGGCTGGACAGCCGCTCTGCGGACTGTCGCTTGGTCAAGTGCTTGGCTACTTCAGGAAGGCAAGTACTTAGCCATTTAGAGTTTCTTTAGCAAGTCGGCTAGGAAGCGACATGCCGACTATCCGAGAGTCGGCTGTCTTTGATAAAAGCTAAGACGGCGAGCCGACTACTCATGAGTCGGCTCTGTGGGGGAGGCTGGTAGCCGGCTTGAGCTATGCATAAGCTTTTAGGTCCTTAGCCATTTTTTCATGTGCGCGCTCGTTCTTGCTTGTTCTCTGCCTACCGGCAGTCGCTCTGCGAGCTGTGGCTTTCGACAGGAGACGGCTTGAGTGCAACACATTACTTCTCTGACTGCAGGAAGCATTTCATAGCGCAAGACGGCAAGTCCCCGGGCCGACTAGTCGGACCCGGTGCCAGACAGTATGATAAAAAAGAGTAGCATATTTGGAAGCGTAATTCTTATCATACAGATAACAAAAAAGGCAGTCCCCGAGCTCGTCTCGGGGGGCCTAAGGTCTTAGTACTTTAATACAAAGGGGGTAGTGTGATACATACTGCATCAACTGTAAAATCTTCGAAGAAGATTCGCGTTCCACGAGCGCTCTGTTTCTTTGCCGGAGTCGTCCCTCTTGCGCGCTCGAGGCTTCTGAGCGTCAATCAGATATTAGGCGTCGTTCCCTAGCACCTTGTTGATGATGAAGGGACCCTCCCAAGGTACCGACAACTTGTGCTGGCCGGCTGTTCTCTGAATCAGCCGGAGCACAAGGTCGCCCTCTTGGAATGATCTCGGCTTGACCTTGCGGTTGTAATATCGGCGCAGACTCTGCTGGTAGATGCTGGACCGACTGAGTGCCAACAGTCGGCCCTCTTCCAGCAGATCAACGCCGTCTTGGCGTGCTTCTTCAGCTTCCTCTTTGGTGTACATGGTGACTCGTGGAGAGTCGAACTCTATATCCGTCGGGATGACAGCTTCGGCACCGTAGACGAGGAAGAAAGGCGTTAAGCCGGTTGACTTGTTTGGAGTCGTGCGCAGACTCCAGAGGACGGCTGGCAGCTCCCCGACCCAACAGCCGGCCGAACGCTCGAGTGGTTCGACCAGTCGAGGCTTGATGCCGGACAGAATGAGGCCATTGGCTCGTTCCACCTGGCCGTTTGACTGCGGATGGGCAACGGACGCTAAGTCCAGTCGGATGACCTGCGTCGCGCAGAAACGAGCCAAGGCGCTGTTGGCAAAGTTTGTGCCGTTGTCGGTGATGATGCTGTGCGGTATGCCGTACCGCACCGTGATGTCGGCGATGAAGGTTAGTGCAGTCGGCCCGTTCAACTTCTTGATGGGATTTGCTTCCACCCACTTGGTGAACTTGTCCACCGCGACAAGCAGATGAGTTAGGCCGCCTCGGGCCGTCTTGAATGGTCCTACCATGTCCAGGCCCCAAACTGCGAAGGGCCAGGCGATGGGGATTGTCTTCAGCGCGGAAGCCGGCTGAAGTGGCTTGGAGCGGAACATCTGGCACCCCTTGCATTTTTGGACTAGCTCTTTAGCTTCTTCCAGGGCAGTCGGCCAAAAGAAACCGTGCCGAAAGGCTTTGGCGACGAGTGCCCTTGAAGCCGCATGGTGGCCGCACTCGCCCTGATGGATGTCTCTGAGAATTGCTTGGCCTTGTTCTGATTCTACGCAGCGCTGGTAGACACCAGTGACACTGCGCCTGACTAGCTCTCTGTTGACTATGGTGTATGCTGCCGCTCGGCGCTGCACTTGCCGAGCCAGGATCTCATCTGTCGGCAACTCTCTGTTCACTAGAAATTTGAGGATGGGCTGCGCCCATGAAGGTGCTGCTATCTTTTCAACTGCTACCACAGCGACTTGGACAAGGGTGGCTGGGCTGGGAGGCGGCGGGCTGGAGTCTGCAGCCGTTTGCTGGATTGACGGAGTCTCTGGGCCGACTGGTGCAGCTCCCGGGCCGGGCTCTGAAGTCCCCGGGCCGACTGGCACAGTCCCCGGGCCGGGCTCTAAAGTCCCCGGGCCGGTTGGCACAGTCCCTGGGCCGGGCTCTGAAGTCCCCGGGCCGGTTTCGACTGTGGTTTTCTTGAGGTTGTCTACTGGGGCTTTGGAGTCGGATCCGACTACTTCTGGAGGAGCCGGCACAAAGATGGAGTCTGACTCTGGTGAAGGCTTGATAGACGGCTTGAGGAGGCGCTGAAGGGCGACGCCGGAAGGTATCGCTTGGCGAGTGGAGCCGACTCATGCCAAGGCATCTGCTTGATCATTGTCATTTCTTGGCACGTGAAGGAATTCGCACCCCTCGAAGTATCCGCTGAGTTGCTGCACCAGGAAGCGGTAGCTCGCAATGTTTGCGTCTTTAGCGTCCCAGTCGCCGGATGACTGCTGAACCACCAAGTCGGAGTCGCCATAACACAGGATCCGGCGAATGCCGAGTTCTTTGGCAAGCCGGAGCCCATGAATGAGCGCCTCATATTCGGCAACGTTGTTGGAGGCGGCGAAGTGGTTCTGCAGCACATACTTGAGCTTGTCGCCCTTAGGGAGGTGAGGACGATGCCGGCTCCCAGGCCGGTGCGCATCTTGGAGCCATCGAAATGCATCCGCCAATGGGTGGAGTCAGGCGCTGGCGGCAGGTACTGGGTCTCGGCCCAGTCGACGAGGAAGTCGGCCAGCGCCTGCGACTTGATGGCGGTGCAGGGCTGGTAGTAGATGGTGTAAGGAGCTAGATCTATAGCCCATTTGGCCACTCGGCCGGAGGCGTCTCGGCTTCCAATGATCTCGGCGAGTGGAGCGGTGCAAACCACAGTGATTGGATGCTCTTGAAAGTAGGGCTTCAGCTTCTTGGCGGCAAAATGCACGCCGTAGCACATCTTCTGGTAGTGAGGGTAGTTCTGCTTGGAGGTCGACAGTACCTCTCTCAGGTAATATACCGGTCTCTGGACAGGGAGCGCCTTGCCTTCCTCCTTGCGCTCGACTACAATGACTGTGCTGACTACTCGGCTGGTGGCAGCGATGTACAAGAGCATGGGCTCTTTGGGAGTCGGAGCCGCCAACACGGGGGGAGTAGTCAACATCTTCTTCAGCTGGAGAAATGCCTCATCCGCCTTGTGGTTCCACTCAAAAAAGGTGGTCTTCTTCATCAATTGATACAAGGGCAGAGCTTTCTCGCCCAGCCGACTGATAAATCGGCTGATGGACGCCAGGCAGCCGGTGAACTTCTGCACGTCCAACAGTCGGCTGGGTACCTCCATTCTCTCGATGGCCTCGATCTTCACGGGGTTGCACTCTATGCCGCGTTCGGAGACCAGGAAGCCAAGGAGCTGGCCGTCTGGTACTCCGAAAACGCACTTCTCAGGGTTGAGCTTGATCTGGAATCGGTGCAGATTTTCAAAGGTCTCCTTGAGGTCTTTTAGCAGCGTCCCACGCTTCTCCGTCTTCACCAGCACATCATCCACATAGACGTGGGCGTTCCTGCCGATTTGCTTGAGGAGGCACTTCTGCATGCAGCGCTGAAAGGTGGTGCCGGCATTCCTCAAGCCGAACATCATTGTCAGGTAGCAGAAGGCTCCAAATGGTGTGATGAATGCGGTCTTCAGTCTGTCCGCTGGGTTCAGCTTGATCTGGTGGTATCCTGAGTATGCGTCTAGGAAACTCAGCAGCTCGCATCCGGCTGTGGAGTCTAGCACTTGATCAATTCTTGGCAGAGCAAACGGGTCCTTTGGGCAGGCTTTGTTTAGGCTTGTGTAGTCGATGCACATCCGCCACTGCTTGTTCTTCTTCAGCACCAAAACCAGGTTTGCCAGCCACTCTGGAAAAAACACTTCCATGATGAAACTGGCTGCCAGGAGCCGGGCTATCCCTTCTCCAACAACTCTTCTTTTCTCTTCTGACAGGCGGCGCAAGGGCTGTCTGACGGGCTTCATATCTGGCCTGACGTGTAGCTTGTGCTCGGCGAATTCCGTCGGTACACCCGGCATGTCCTTGGGGGACCTTGCAAAGATGTCCCGATTCTCACGGAGGAAATCGACGAGCTCGCCTTCCTATTTGCTGTCAAGGCCCGTGCCCATGACAGCGTACCTTTATGGGTGCTCCGGGTCCAAGGGTATCTTCTTGGTCTCTTTGGCCGGCTTGAATGATCCTTCTGCCTCCGACTCCTTGGGGTCGGGCGACATCTCTGGCTGCTTTCCGGCCATCGCCATGACTCGGTCAAGGAGCCGCTTCTCGGCCGCGATCACCAGGGACTCGGCCAGCCGACTTCTCTTGGCCGCGCAGGCGGACGACTTCTTGTAGTCGCCGGCTATGGTCAGAATCCCCTTGGAACTTGGCATCTTCATCTTGAGGTAGGCGTAGTGGGGAACCACCATGAACTTGGCCAAGGCAGGTCGGCCAAGCAGAGCGTGGTACAGGCTCTCCAAGTCCACCACCTCGAACCAGACCGGCTCTCGGCGGAAGTGATCTTTGTCTCCAAAGACGACATATATCAGAATCTTGCCAATCGGTGAACAGGAGAGGCCGGGCACAATTCCGTGGAACACGGTGCGGCTGCTCTGCAGCTGTCTTCGCTTGATTCCTAGCTTCTCCATGGTGTCCTTGTACAGGATGTTTATGCTGCTGCCTCCATCTATCAGGACCCGCGAAAAATGGGCGGCCCACCTATCAGTGGCCAAGGTCGCACCTAGGACCAGGGCATAAGATCCCGGACTCCGCATCACCTCTGGGTGATCCGCCCGACTCCAGCTGATAGGCCTCTCGGACCAATGCATGAACTCTGGAGCATCTGTTGCCACTGCATTTACTTCTTGCTGCTGTTGGCGCCTGCTGTGTCGGTCATCTACCACACTAGTGAACACTATGTAGGCTCCATGCTCTTCTGGGAACTCGTCTTGTACTGCGCCGACTGGCCGAGCCGCCGGCTGCTGGGGCGGCGGCGGAGGCGGCGGCCCAGCAGGCGGCGGAGGAGTGAGGCCGTCTCCCTTGGCGATCCTGGTGAGCCAGTGGCACTTTCTGGTGGTGTGGTTTGACGGCTTCGCGCCGCTGTGGAACTTGCAAGGACCATCCAAAGTCTGCTCATAGGAGAAGGATAGCAACCAATTGGATTTGCCGCCCTTCTGCCGCTTGGCCGAAGGCTGCCCTTTCGGCTGTTGATCTTCAACTGCCGCGACCTGCCAACTGTTGGAAGTCGGCTGCTGGGCCTTACATTTGTTGTCGTTCTGTTGCTGTCGCCGACTGGTGTCTCCAGCCGGAGTTCTGGGAGCCTGGGGAGTCACCTTGCCAGTCGCGCTGACTTGAATCTCCGTCTTCATGGAAGAGTCGGCCGTGGCGTACTTGTCTGCTATGACTAGCAGTTCGTCGAGGGTTTCTGGCTCGTCGCAGAGGAGCTTGTGCTTGAGGAGGGTGCCCTCTCGGCACCGGGCAGTGAAGTACTCGATAGCCTGCACCTCGTGCACGCCCTCGCAGGAGTTTCGAAGCTCGCCCCAGCCCGTGAGGTAGTCGCGCGTTGATTCTTTAGGGCCTTGCACGCACAAGGAGAGCTGGCGCGGCTTGGGAGGTCGCTTGTACGTGCTTGTGAAGTTGCGGATGAAGGCTTCGGTGAAGTCGACCCAGCTATTGATGCTGCGGGGCTTCAGGCTGTTCAGCCATGTCCGGGCCGTGCCCTGCAGCATGAGAGGAACGTACTTCACGGCAACTCGCTTGTTGCCGTTTGCTATGCCGACGGCTGTGGAGTAGTCTATCAGCTAGTCTTCCGGCTTCATGGAGCCGGTGTACTTGGGCGTGTCTCGGGGGAGCGTGAACCCTTTGGGGAAGGGCTCGTCTCTGATGCGGGGCCCGAAGAAAGGCGGACCCAGCTCGTCTTCTTCTTCCAGCGCCAGGGATCGGTGGAGTTGGTCGATGAGATGACGGGCGTCATTCTCTCCGACTCCCTCTCGGTGGCCAAGGCGACCTCCGAGAGTCGGATGCTCAACAGGCGGCGGGGAAACTCGCCGCTCTCTTCTGGGCGGGGGAGGCAGGTAGTCGTCCCGCCGCTCTACTGCTCTCGGGCGGCCGTCTTGGTCGCGCTCGATGGTGATATGAGTCTGACTGTGACTGACAGCCAGATCCTTCTCTTTCCTTCCGCGGACCCCGCCAGTCGGCATCCGGGAGGTCGCGCCTTGATCTCAGCGGGGAGGCAAGTTGTCGTTCGGCTGCTGCAGCGCATCTACGCGGCCGCCGGCCGCATTTTGCGCAGCAACCGCGTCAAGCAGCTGCTGGACTCGCTCCGTCATCACACGGCGCTCTTCACCCTCGAAGTTCTTTAGCTCGTCAGTCGCCGCTTGGGCGGCGCGGATGTTCTCCGCTGGGGTGGCGTACACGGGGCGTTTTGGCCCGAGCAAGTTGGCGATGGCTGTGCCGCGCTGCCGGACCGCACCCAGACGGCTCGGCCCAGTTGGAGCCGGCGAGCCGCCTACGGCGCGATCCATCTCGCGCTGGTATGCTTCTGACAAGCGCCTAATGCTTGCCAGCTTCTTGGCGCCTTTGATGATCTGAAGGCAGCGCGCCTCCAGCGTCTCGGCGTCTGCGTCCTCTGGAATGGGCGCGGTTAGGTCTTGCAGGGCCGCAGCTAGCGGGTCCTGGCTTCTTCGCCGGAGTGCTCGCCGTGGCTGATGACGAGCACCTCCGTGACGGTGCTTCTGCCGCTCTCCTCGGACGGAAGCGGCTCGTCGTAGACCACCACGTTGGTGGGGAAGGTGTCAAGCGACACGGCGTCGGAGTCGACCAGCATCGGGTCGGAGGAGCCTATGGACTCCAAGTCTACGGCAGGCTCGCCGGCGACGTGGAGTTGGTCGAGGAGGCCCGCGAGAAGGCTCTCGGGGCCACCCGTGCCTGCGTCGGATGCAGGTTCGTCGGAGAGGCGCACCTTGCCGATAAGTTCGGCGAGGCTGCTCGCGGTGCAGGCGGCCTCAGCGCCGCGCAGCGTGTCCATGCAGACTCCATCAGGCGAGCCTGGCTGGCTGCGCTCCCCTGGGAGGAAGAGGGTTGGGTGCGACATATGCCAAAGGATGGCTTATCATGGTGGGGGCGAGTAGAACGTCGCCGGTGCCTGGAAACGGGATAAGGCGTAGACATGCACGCCGGCGAATCTTACCCAGCTTCGGGGCTCTCCGGGGAGATAACACCCCTACCGCTGCTCTGCGGGGTCTCCGCATGGTCACTATAGCAGGGTGACTACAATGGTGCTCCTAGAGCTGTATCGGGAGGCAGGAGAGAGCGAGGCTAGTTCTCTCCTCCCTGGGCTATGTGTCTATCTCTATCAAGGTCCGAACCCTTTGCATGGGTGCCCCGGGGGGTTTATATAGGCCTACCCCCCGGGGGTACAATGGTAATCCGGCTGGGCGTGGGTCCCAGCCGTCTGTCTCACATGTTGACGTCCTTCCCGCCGGCTTCTGGGGCCCGCCGACTGGTGGGTCCCGCGGACAGGCCGGACACTGTGCGGCACTCCTGATGACGCAGGCTTGGTCATTGGGTCGTGGCAACAGTACCGCCGTCTATCAGGCGATCACTGTCGCCACTCCCCATCCAATCTGGTTTATGGCTTGTGGGGCCCTGGAGGGGAGACGGCCGACTCCGGGGAGGCTGACTCCCACAGGGCCGTCTTCGGGCGCTCTGGCCGCCTTCGATTTACCCACTGACAGGTGGCCCCGCGGTCTTCGGGCCGTACAGGCCGGCGTCGTGGGCATAGTGCGTCGTGCACTGTGGCTGAGGTCAGGGCTGGCATGGCAACAGTGCCGCACCTCGTCGGAGATCTCCCAGCGATACGGCTCACTGTAGCCATGCCAGTCCCTCGTAGGCAGGGAGGGACGGCCACGTCGTGACCGTACCCCACATCGGGCTTCGTGAAGTGTCATGGGCCGACTCCCATAGTCGGCACTCCTGGAGGTCGCCAGCCTGGAGTCGGCTTGCTTTGAAGTCGTCATCTGGGACTCGGCTCCTCCGGAGATCGTTAGCTGAGACTCGGCTTCTCGGGAGATCGCCAGCTAGGACTCGGCCTCTCTGGAGGTCACCAGCTGGGACTCGGCTGGAGGGGCGTGGCCTGCCCCGATGTCTTGAAAGATCCTAGGTCCCGGGTCAGCCTACCCGTGGCCCATTACTCCGACACCCTATGCAGCTCACCTCCTGGAAAGAGAAGGGCTTGCTATGGGGCAGTTCGGAGGAGCTGACCGGACTCCAATCCTGTCTCCAGACCTTGGTGAACAAGAAGCTCAAGCTTGTCAACGTGATCCAGGTCATGCTCGTCTGCCGGATTCTCCCCTGCCAACAACGGGCCTTCAATTTGTGGGAGTTCGACCCGGCACAGCACCGGACCCTTAGCGGGCTCTTTGACACAATGTATGAAGCTGCCTGGAGGGTGCTGTTCAAGGGGGGAGAAGCCCCCGCATCCGCGACTGAAGATCACGGATTCAGCACGAAACGCCCGGCTGGTGCGGTAAGTTATCCTTTATGGGATACATTTTTCTTTCATAGTTTGACTCTATGTGGGCTCTAAAATTCCCAATGCCTTTGACAGGACTGGCAGAGGACGTCCGGACAGGTAGACTGTCCGGCTCCCCTTCCCGAAGACCCAGCGGACGCCCGTTTAACGGGGCTGCTAGTCCCGGCACTTTATGTGGTGCCAGAGAAGAAGGCCAAGAAGAAGGCCACGGGAACTCGAAGAAGTTCCCGGCGCCAGGTGATATCGGACTCATCGTTCGATGGCTCTGAGGCGGACTCCTCCCCCAAAGACGAGGGGGAGAAAGAGGACTCTCTCCCAGAGGAAGGAGAGAGGAAGAGGAAGGCTTCCCCAATGGGGGAGGCCGAAGGGTCCAAGAGGGGAAGGACCCTTCCTCCGGACGGCTCCGCCAACGCCAACATTGGCGACGAAGGGTGGCCCTCAAGGGCCAAGCCTCCGGCAAGATCGTAAGTATCCGGACCCCTAAATGGTTTATTCCTTTTCGTGCCACATGTTGTCCTTCTAATGCCGCATACTGCCTGCAGTCCGGCCGAGGATGATCTCCCCGCTTCATCAAGCGGGTCCTTGGCTCCGTCGGATGTGGATTCCATTCCGACCGCCTCCACCCCTCGCGATGCTGATGACGCCGAGGTGGGGTCCCAGGAGGGGACCCATCAGGAGGAGGCTCCGGAGGTGCCGCAAGGCAGCCTCCCGGACTCTGCGCCGGACTCCGCGACGGAACCCGCAGTGGTTCCGGAGTCCGGCAGGCGGCCCATTCGTAAGAAGGGCAAGACCGTGACACCGGCAGCCTCCGTCCAACCGGAGGTGCCGGACAACTTGTTGGAGGTGCTCAACGGCGTTTCCATCAAGGAAGAACACTCCACTATCATGAGTGCGGTGATTCAGAAGGTTCAGCTCGCCAAGAGCGGGCTGACCGAAGCCTGCAGTAGCCTTCTAACAGGCTTTGAGGTAAGAAGTTTAAAATATGTAATGTAATACCGCATAGACAGTAGCCCCTGATGCTCGGTTCGGTGTTCGGAAAGAAAACCGGATTGAGGATCTAAGAAAGATATACGTAGGAGTGCTAAAAATTATGTCACTATGGGTTTGCAGGCTGCACAGCTGACCTCTGCCGCACTGACTGCGGAGGTCGGTGCTTTGAAGCAAGACCTTGAGCGGTCCGAGCAAGAGCTCGGCCTTGCCAAGAAGCAGCTCGAGGACAAAGAAGGTGAGTAATACCACCTTTAAATTTGTACCTTACAGAAAAGGATTTTGGTTGCAAATAGAAATAACAAGGATAACGTGGGTACTGCAGGGGACACGAACGAGGTGGCAACCCTGAAGGAGGCCGTGTCCGCGGCCGAACGCAATGCGTCCGCGGAACGGGCGGAGCGAGAGAAGCAGGAGGCACGGGTGGCGGAGGTGCGACAAGAGCTCCAGGCTCTCATGCAAAAGCATGAGAGTTTGGAGCGCGACTCGAAGACTCAAGAGTCCGAGCTTGCCTCGGCTCTTGAAAGTGCCAAAGCCGCTAAGGACGAGGCCCATAAGGCCCTCCAGGAGATTGAGGAGGTGAAGAAAATAGCGGCGGGTAAGGCATTTTTCATGCAAAGCAAGCATGTGAATGTAAATTACCTGTTACTTACCCGAATTCGGAGCTCTCCAGGGGCGTTTGCAGATCTGCCGCGCAGCATGTCCGATGCCGCCTCATTCTACCGCAGCGAGGAGGGGAGCTCAACGGAGAAGGTCTTATGGTCTCAGTACGCTGAGGCCGGACATCCGGTGCCCCTTAGCGACCAGCTGAAGCAGCTGGTCGAGCTCCACAAGGTAGCCGAGCAGGCCATGAAGGGCCTCATAGTCCGGCTATGGCCTGGAGAGGCCATGCCTGGGATCTACTTCGGCCTCGTGCGGCGGCTGGTGGATGCGTGCCCCAGGGTGGAGGTCATCAAGCGCTCCGCCTGCATTGAAGGTTCCCGTCGGGCCCTTGCCCGCGCAAAGGTGCACTGGGGCAGGCTGGATGCTGAGAGGCTTCTGTCGGACGTGCCGCCGGCGGGCAAGGAGTATCGTACGCCCGAAATGTACTATAAGACTGTCCTTAAGGGTGCCCGCAAGATTGCGGATGAGTGCCCCAAAGATGTAATTATTGAGTAAACTCGCAATGTGTTATCCCGTGCGCTGAAAACTTTGTTCATATGCGCTAAGCAACACTTATTGATTTAAAATATTACCTTCTGTACGGCCGTTTATAAAATCTGAGAGATGGCAAGTCATCGGCTTCAGCCCCCATGCCACGAGTGCTGGGGTGTTCGGGATAAACTTGACCACTCTTGTTCCCATTTTTGGGTCCATCTAGGGAGGCGCTCAACACAACGAACAAGGCAACCGGACTTATAATGCTTGAACACTCTCACTTAGCCATAGAATTCTATAATTTTAAATTTCGGCGAAGCCCCTAGTATTCGGAAGACCGTGTTCGGGGCGCTATCCACACCTGGGCCGGACATAGCCGGTTCCTCGCTCGAAGCGGCATAAGTCTTTAGGGACTCGAAAAAGACCTCTCGAACAGCGACCAGTCTCTCGCCTTATCATGATAGTCAGTTTTAGCTTTCTCCACTAAGGCGCTCGCCCAGCTGAACCGGGGCGCAATCGCAGTGGTTCTCCTAGTGCTACCTTAGCCGATAGAACGGAACGTAAGGTACCAAAACATGGGAGCCGGGCAAACCCAACTATTGACCCAAGACATGATTCGGAGCCGATGCATATAATGCTATAACTTCGGGGTGCCACACTTGTGAAAGTGTTCGGACTTATCACACCATAATGCGGGGAACACAAGCCCCTGGTGTATTCTGCCGTACCAAAATGTACGGGTGCAAGATGTCATTAATGAACATATATGTAAAAAAAGGGAATGCAATTATAGGCAAAAAGTGCTGCATTGTTTATTCAAGGAATTCTGCTATGAGTGCAGGATGATACAAATAGTGCGGTAAGCAAGGGATTGGACTAATTAAACATGTCCCCCTCCAGGGGTGGGGCTGCGGACTGGTGTATTTAACAAATTTAATGCTCATAATGGAGACCACCTGAGTGTTCGTCGTAGCCTTTGTCCCTCCCTGGCTGTTGCATCGTGAGTTCGGCAGCTCTACTGCCGGACAGGGCCTCTGGTGAACGGAGTCCTGTGGAAAAATAAAAAAAGGAAGAAAAAAGAGTGACACTCTTGGGAGCCCCTGGTGTGGTTAAGCCGCACTTTGGGCCTGTCGTGGTCGTGCCCCTCCCCCTATGCCCATGGTATCTCCAGAGCATAGTGATGTACGCAAAGAGCTGGTCTTGCAATCATGCGAGGGCTGGGGTTGGGGCCGCATTGCTACGCGTGCTCGGAATGTGCCAGGTGGTCTTGATTGATGTTACTCCGGGCGCGTTTGGCCATGTCCAGTCGTTTAACGTCCGGACTCGAAAATTGCCTTAAAAGGCTGCTCTGTACTTCTGCCGCGAGAGCCGCTATGTGTTCCTCCGTTTGGAGGGAGCGTTCAGTGTTTCCGTTGACCGTGATGACTCCACGAGGGCCTGGCATCTTGAGCTTAAGGTATGCATAATGCGGTACCGCGTTGAATTTTGCAAACGCGGTTCGTCTGAGCAGAGCGTGATAGCCGCTGCGAATGGGACTATGTCGAAGATTAACTTCTCGCTTCGGAAATTATCCGGGGATCCGAAGACCACTTCCAGTGTGACTGAGCCTGTACAATTGGCCTCAACACCTGGTATGACGCCTTTGAAGGTCGTCTTTGTAGGTTTAATCCTTGAGGGGTCTATGCCCATCTTGCGCACTGTATCCTGATAAAGCAGTTCAGGCTGCTGCCGCTGTCCATCAGGACTCTAGTGAGGTGAAATCCATCGACGATTGGGTCTAAAACCAATGCGGCGAATCCACCATGACGGATACTGGTAGGGTGGTCCCTTCGATCGAAAGTGATCGGGCAAGAGGACCATGGATTGAACTTTGGGGCGACTGGCTCCATCGCATATACGTCCCTAAGTGCACGCTTCCGTTCCCTCTTTGGTATATGGGTTGCCTATATCATGTTTACCGTCCGCACTTGTGGGGGGAAACCCTTCTATCCTCTACTGTTCGGCGGCCGGGTCTCTTCCTCCTCGTCGCTGTGCAGCCCCTTGTCATTGTTTTCGGCAATTAACTTGCCTGCCTGCTTGAATACCCAACAATCTCTGTTGGTGTGATTAGCTGGCTTTTCGGGGGTGCCATGTATCTGGCAAGAGCGGTCGAGTATTCGGTCTAAATTGGACGGACTCGGAGTAGTTCTTTTGAATGGCTTCTTCCGCTGACTGGGTTTAGAGCCTCTGAATCCGGCGTTGACTATCGTATCCTCATTGTTATCGCCGTTAACGTGGCGTTTGTTTTTGTTTCGACGCGACCTGCCGTTGTGGTCCTTAGTATCCGGACTGCCATCATTTTTGCTGAGGTTGTTGCAGCGAGCTAGCCTGCTGTCCTCTCCCGCACAGAAGCGGGTCATGAGTGATGTGAGGGCTGCCATGGATTTCGGCTTTTCCTGTCCTAGGTGCCAGGCCAGCCACTCGTCGCGGATGTTATGTTTGAAGGCTGCGAGGGCCTCTGCATCCGGACAGTCGACGATTTGATTTTTCTTTGTTAAGAACCGTGTCCAGAACTGTCTGGCCGATTCGTCTGGCTGCTGAATTATGTGGCTTAGGTCATCGGCGTCTGGTGGTCGCACATATGTGCCCTGGAAGTTGTCGAGGAATGCGGCTTCCAGGTCCTCCCAACACCCAATTGACTCTGCGGGCAAGCTGTTAAGCCAATGCCGAGCTGGTCCTTTAAGCTTGAGTGGGAGATACTTGATGGCGTGGAGATCGTCGCCGCGGGCCGTATGGATATGAAGGAGATAATCTTCGATCCAAACCGCGGGGTCTGTTGTGCCATCGTAGGATTCAATGTTCACGGGTTTAAACCCTTCAGGGATTTGATGATCCATTACTTCGTTAGTGAAGCATAGTGGGTGTGCGGCGCCTCTATATTGAGCAATATCACGATGTAGCTAAAGAGAGTGTTGTCTGCTGTGTTCGGCCCGGCCGGAGTTGCTGTATCCGGCGCGACGGTAGTCGTCGTGGGTCGTGGGGCGCCCACATGATCCGTAGATAGATCTGGATTGTCTTGCCTTGTCCTCCAATATATCCCGCAAGTCCGGCGCATTCCCTCGTGGCTTCGTACTTTTCGAGCGGTGCCGGGGTACGATCCTGATGGAGGGCCTAGATGCCTCTCTGTCGCGACCACGGGGTGGTCGGTCTGCCGTATTGTGCACTGGTGATGAAGGTTTGTATGCTTCCTCCTCTAGTCGGGGGAGCAACTTGCGTTTTGGGTAGCTCTTGGAGGGGCGTTCGAGTTCATACTCTTCGGCCGCGAGGACCTCGGTCCATCTGTCGGCCAGCAGGTCTTGATCAGCTTGAAGCTGTTGCTGCTTTTTCTTTAGGCTATTTGCCGTGGCGATAAGCCTGCGTTTAAAACGCTCTTGTTCGAGGGGATCCTCTGGCATGACGAATTCGTCGTCGTTGAGGCTTGCCTCGTCTCCGGAGGGAGGCATGTAATTGTCATCCTCCTCGTCTGCCGCTCTCTCTCGAGGGCTGGCTTCCCGGTCCTCCTGTGCTGAATCTTGCTGGAGGGGGTTGTCTTCGGCACTCTCTGGGGTGATATTATCTCCGGTGCCGGAATCTCCATTCTTGCTGTGGCGGGATTTAGAGCGGCGCCGCTGACGTCGGCGCTTGGGCTATTTCTTAGAGGAATCTGCCTCCGCTGCTTCTTCGCCGTCCCCATCCTTTGGGGTGTCCACCATGTATATGTCGTATGACGAGGTGGTCTTCCAGTGCCCTGTAGGCGCTGGTTCTTGATCGTCTCCGGCATCGTCGTCCATACCGTCGATGTCTTCGGAGTCGTAGTCTAGCATGTCGGTTAGATCATCGACAATGGCTACAAAGTGGGTGGTGGGTGGGCTTTGAATCTCTTCGTCGTCCGCATCCCAACCATCCTGACCGCAGTCCGGCCAGGGCTCTCCTGATAATGAGAGATGCTTTAGCGAATTTAGGATGTCGCCAAAGGGTGAGTGCTCAAAGATGTCCGCTGCGGTGAACTCCATGATGGGCGCCCAATCGGATTCGATTGGTAGGGGCGCAGGAGGTTCGGAGTCCGGCAAGGAGTCCGGCACCTCGGAGCCACGAGCTTTATGAGGGACAAGATTGGTATTCGGCTCCATCGCCGTAGAGGTTGCAGCTCCCAAGGCGGTGTCCAGCCACTCGTCCTCGATCTGCGCGGTCGGCTCCGAACTATAGGTCGGAGCGGACTCGTGTGCAGCCTCCAAGGCACTGTCCGGCGGCAGAGCTAGATCATGCCCATCGTGACAGTGCCGCACGCCTGGCTATGGCTCGAGTCCGTCGAAGATCAAGTCTCCGCGGATGTCGGCCGTGAAGTTTAGGCTTCCAAACCTGACCTGATGGCCAGGGGCGTAGCTTTCGATCTGCTCCAGATGGCCGAGTGAATTAGCCTGCAGTGCAAAGCCGCCGAACACGAAGATCTGTCCGGGGAGAAAATTCTCACCCCGGACTGCATTGTTGTTGATTGAAGACGCCATCGAGCCTATCTGAAAGCACCAATGTCGGTGTCAAAACCGGCGGATCTCGGGTAGGGGGTCCCGAACTGTGCGTCTAGGCAGATGGTAACAGGAGACAAGGGACACGATGTTTTTACCCAGGTTCGGGCCCTCTAGACGGAGGTAAAACCCTACTCCTGCTTGATTGATATTGATGATATGGGTAGTACAAGAGTGGATCTACCACGAGATCAAGGAGGCTAAACCCTAGAAGCTAGCCTATGGTATGATTGTTGTAATGGTTGTCTTTCCTACGGACTAAAGCCCTCCGGTTTATATAGACACCAGAGAGGGCTAGGGTTACACAGAGTCGGTTACAATGGTAGGAGATCTACATATCCTTATTGCCAAGCTTGCCATCACGCCAAGGAAAGTCCCATCCGGACACGGGACGAAGTCTTCAATATTGTATCTTCTTAGTCTTGGAGTCCGGCTGATGATGATAGTCCGGCTGTCCGGACACCCCCTAGTCCAGGACTCCCTCAGTCGTGTTTCTCGCCCACTTCGTCCGAGGACTGGGGTTTGCACTTCATCCCTTCGTCCGCGGGCTCAAGTTCTATTACGGGCTAGATTTCCATGATCTAGCCCCGAATTTCATCCTCAACATCTCGGCGTTTATCGTCGTGTGTGAGGCCTTCCTCCGCATTAAGCCTCACTTTGGCTTGTGGCTACAAATCTTCTGCGTGAAGCCGAAGATCGTGAGCGGCCAGCAAGCGGAGTGCGGAGGGGCCATGGTGGGTAGGATGCCTAACGTCACCTGGCTTGAAGGCTCCTTCGCGGAGACCATGAAAGGGTGGCAATCGGGGTGGTTCTACATCACCGAGTCGCGCGACGCCAACTGGGCGGCGGCCCCCGAATTCAGATTCGGAACCCCCCTGCGGCTCTCCTCCTAGGAATGGAAGGGCCTGGCCTGGGGCGAACCTGCAAAGCTGACCGGACTCCAGAACTGCATCAAGAATATGAAGGACAAGAACATCAAGCTTGTCAATGTGATCCAGGTCATGCTTCTTCGTCGGGTTCTTCCATGCCAAAGACGGGCATTTAATATGTGGGAGTTCGTCCCAACCGAACACCAGACGCTTCGAAAGCTCTACGGCATGACGCAAAAAGACGCATGGAAGGCACTGTTCAAGGCCTCCGAAGTACCTCCCCACACATCCGAGGACCGTGGACTTCATGCCGTGCGGCCTCCTTGTCCGGTGAGCTTTCTGACTACCACCGAACTTAGTTCTTCCCAATATATCCATGGGAGAGTCTTAAGTAATTGTGCATATTTGATCAGGATTATGTGGAGATAGCGGAGTGGATTGACTGTCCGGCTCCGCTGCCAGAAGGCCCAGCTGATGCTCTCCTGACGGAGATGCTAGTCCCGGCGCCCTACAAGGCACCGGAGAAGAAGGCCGAAAAGAAGGCCCCGGGGACCAGGAAGGGTCTCCGGTGTAAGGTCGTACCAAACGCCTCGTCCGAAGACGACGAGGCACACTCCTCCCCCAAAGGGGAGGAAGAAGAGGAAGGGGCCGCCCCATCCGGAGAGGATGGGGGGCCTGAGAAGGTGGACCAGGGGGACGGGAAAGGCCCCCGGTGCAAGGCCGTCATCCCCTTGCCGTCCGACGATGATGAGGCAGATTCCTCGCGCGGAGGCGGGGGCAAACAAGAAGAAACTATGCCTCCCCGCACTAGGGGGGGGGGGAGAAAAGAGGAAAGCCGCCCCGGAGGGGGAGGCTGGGACGTCCAAGAAGGGAAAGGCGTCCCTTCTGGACTACTCCACCACGGCCGCCGAAAGCGAGGAGGGGTGGCTGCCTAGGGGGAAGTTCCTAGCACGATCGTAAGTATCCGCACTCTATTGTGATTCTGCTTCATAGTCTTGTTATAACGCCGAACATGTATACAGTCCGGCCAGGGTCCATCCCGAGGTATCGTCTTCGGATGGGTCCTTGAGTGATTCAGCGATGAACTCGCTCCCGACGGCCACTACTCCTCAGCCTGCGGATGACACGAAAGTGTTGTCCCAAAGGCTCCCCGAGCAGGGGGAGGTGACTCTGGAGGCGCCCCAAGGCAGAATTCCAGACGTCGGACACGCGGGGTTCAAGATCCCCACGGATCGTGTTGATGAGAGCCGCAGTAAGCCGGGCTCTCAGCCGAATACTGTTCCAGAACCTCCAATGGTTCCGGACTCAGGCGGGCAGCCCCTCGTTAGGGAGGGCGAGCCGTCTGTGCCGAGGACTTCCATTACGCCCAAGGCGTCGGATTGTCTGCTGGAAGCGCTTCGCGGCGCTTCCATGGATGAAGAGCACCGTACTCTTATGAGTGCGGTGATTCCGAAGTTTTTGTCCACCAAGAGAGGACTAACCGAAGCTTGCACCAGCCTCCTGACAGGGTTTGAGGTAAGTAATAAAAATGTGTGAAATTACCACCCGATAGGTAGTAGACCCTGATACTCTGTTTGGTGTTCGGAAAGAAAAGCCAAACAGAGGGTTAATTATAATCTGCAGGAGTCTAATAATAAGTGTGCATGTGAATAAGTAGGTTGTGCTGCTTGCCGCTGCTGTCCGCACAGCCGAGGTCGCCGGACTAAAACGGGACCTGGAGCAGGCGCAGGGAGAGCTCAACCTCACGAAGAGGCAGCTCGAAGAGAACAAAGGTGAGTAATTCCCCGCTCTCATATAATGAAGAATAGGCAAAATTGGTTATTCTAACGACAAAGCATCGTGACTTTTTAACAGGGGCCACCACCGAAGTGGAGTCTCTGAAGAAAGCGTTATCCGAGGCCGAGGACAAGGCGGCTCTGGATCGCAAAGAGCGCGACAAGCAAGATGCTAGAGTGGGCGACGTACAGCAAGAGCTCCAGGAGCTCGGTAAAAAGTTCGAGTCCTTGGAGCATGATCTTAAGGTGAAAGAGGCCGAGGTTTCGAAGGCCCTTGCGAGTATGAAAGATGCCAAGGCCGAAGCCGAGAAGGCACAGCAAGAAATCCAGGCGGCCAAGAAGATAGCGGCGGGTAAGAAATTCTTTATGCAAAGCAAGCATGTGGAGGAGGCGTTTCTTTTACTTACCCGAATTCGGAGCTCTCCAGGAGCATTCGCAGATCTGCCATGCAGTGTATCAGATGCCACGGAGTTCTACCGTGCCGAGGAGGGGAGCTCAACGGAGAAGCTGTTCTGGTCCCAGTATGCTGGGGCCGAACACCCAATGCCTCTAAGTGACCAACTAAAGCAGTTGGTTGAACTCCACAGGGCGGCCGAAGTGGCTATGAAAGATTTCATAGTCCGTATGTGGCCTGGTGAGCCCTTGCCCACTAGCTACTTTGGCCTGATCAAGCGGATGGTGAATGCCTGTCCGCGGCTTGAAGTTATCAAGCGATCCGTTTGCATTGAGGGTGCTTGCCAGGCCTTTGCCCGCGCGAAGGTGCATTGGGGCAAGCTGGAAGCATCAAAGCTGGTGAAGGATGGGCCGCCGGAGGGCAAGGCGCATCGCTATCCCGAGAAATATTACGATGGCGTTATGAAGGGCGCTCGTCTCGTGGCCGATGAATGTACCAAGGACACAATCCTTGAGTAAATGTACCTCTATCATTGTTGTAATACAAAGACGAAGTTACTTGCGCTATGTAGCGCTGTTTGATTTAAAATATTACCTTCCGTGCGGCTGTTTATAAAATTCTGAAAGTAGGCCAGTCGTCGGCTTCCGCCCCCATGTAACTAGTACCGGGGTGTTCCTGGAAAACCCCGGATACTCTTTATCCAAATTTTTTGTCCCTTAAGGAGGTATCCAGTGTAGCGAACAAGGCAATCAGACTATACGGCTTTATAACTTTCACTTAGCCATAGAAGTCTACAATTTTAAATTTCGGCGAAGCCCCTGGAATTCGGAGGGCCGAATTGGGGCGCTATATACGCCTAAATCGGACGAGGCCGATTCATTGCCTAAAGCAGAAAAAATCTTTAAGGATTTTAAGACCTCTCGAACAACGACCAACTCTCACCGCATCATGCCGGTCAGTTTTCGGCTTTCTCTACTGAGGTGCTCGTCCGGAAGAACCGGGACATAATCGCAGTAGTTCTCCCTGCGCTACCTTAGCCGATATAACGGAACGTAAGGTATCAAAACAAGGGAGCTGGGCAAACCCAACTATTGACCCAAGACGTGATTGCATATAGTGCTATAAGTTCGGGGAGCCGCACTGTTGAAAGTGTTCGGACTTGTTTTGCCGTATTATGAGGCGCCATATGAAGCCCCTGGCAAACTAATCGTACCAAGGTGTACGGATGCAATATTAAATAAACATTTGCAAGAAAAATGCGCAAATAGGAATAATAAGCTGACGCTATATATTATCTCCCATTGATGAATAATACATTTAAGCGTATGTGTACAATGGTTGCGTTTAAGCAGAAGTAAATAGGACTATTTAACATGTCCTATCCAAGGGCAGGTTGCATGTAGGTACATAAAATAGGTATACCGATCGTGAACTGATTCCACCTGGGTGTTTCCTTTTGTGCGCAAAGCCTGTTGCCTCCTTGGTTTTCTCTCCTATGTAAGTCTGACAATCCGACTCTTCTGAAGAGGTTTCCCTAAAGCAATGTCCTGAAAGATAAAAAGGGAGGGTTATGAAGGTATGTTGCGGTGATACCACACTGTTGACTGAGTCACTGCTGCGCCTCTGCCTATGCCCATGGTATTTCGAGTGCATAATTGTGTACGCGTGGCATGAATGCTGCTTTGATGGGGCTTGAGCGGAGGCCGGACTGCTAGTCGTGCTCTTGGCGTGCCTGGTGATCCTGTTGCGGGGTGCTCCGGACTCGTTTGGCGGTGTTCGAGGTTGTCATCGCCGGATTGGTGGTTTGTCGGAGGAGGCCGCATTGTACTTCCACCACGAGGGCTGCAGTATGCTCTTCTGTACGGAGAGAGTGGTCCATGTTTCCGTTTACTGTTATGACCCCGCACGGTTCTGACGTCTTGAGCTTGAGGTATGCATAGTGTGGTACCGCATTGAATCTAGCGAATGCGGTTCGTTTGAGCAGTGCGTGGTAACCACTACGGAAAGGGACGATATCAAAGATTAACTCTTCGCTTCGGAAGTTATCCAGAGATCCGAAGACCACTTCCAATGTTATAGAGCCCGTACAACGAGCCTCTACTCCAGGAATTACACCTTTAAAGGTGGTTTTGGTGGGCTTGATCCTTGAAGGGTCGATGCCCATTTTGCGCAGTGTCCTGATAAAGCAGGTTCAGGCTGCTGCCGCCGTCCATAAGGACTCGCGTGAGGTGGAATCCGTCGATGATTGAGTCTAGGACCAATGCGGCTGAGCCGCCGTGACGGATGCTGGTAGGGTGATCCCTACGATCAAAGGTGATCGGACAAGCTGGCCATGGGTTGAATTTGGGGGCGACTGGCTCCATCGCATAGACGTCCCGTAGTGCTCGCTTTCGTTCCCGCTTCAGAATGTGGGTGGCGTAGATCATGTTGATCGTTTTCACCTGGGGAGGAAATTTCTTCTGCCCCCCCCCCCCCGTGTTCGGACGCTGGGGTTCCTCGTCATCATCACTGTGCAGCCCCTTATCCTTGTTTTCAGTGTTTATTTTGCCGGCCTGTTTGAACACCCAGCAGTCTCTATTGGTGTGGTTGGCTGGCTTATCCGGGGTGCCATGAATTTGGCACGGGCGTTCAGGTATGCGGTCCAGACTGGACGGTCCCTGATTGTTTCTTTTGAAAGGCTTCTTCCGCTGACCGGATTTGGATCCACTGAATCCGGCATTGGCTGATGTGTCTTCAGTGTTGTCGCCGTTGTTCTGTTGCTTATGTCTGTTGCGCCGTGGCTTGCCGTTGTTGTCACGGGCATCCGAAGTGCCAGAATGTGGCGTAGTGCTGCTGCGAGCCAACCAGCTGTCCTCGCCCGCTCAAAAGCGGGTCATTAGTGTCGTGAGAGCTGCCATGGACTTGGGTTTTTCCTGGCCGAGGTGTCGGGTGAGCCACTCTTCACGGATATTATGCTTAAAGGCCGCCAGGGTTTCAGTGTCCGGACAGTCTACTATTTGGTTCTTTTTAGTTAGGAACCGAGTCCAGAATTTCCTGGCTGACTCTCTGGGCTGTTGAGTGATGTGGCTCAAGTCATCGGCGTCCGGTGGTCGCACATATGTGCCCTGGAAGTTGTCGAGGAACACGTCTTCCAGGTTTTCCCAACTGCCAATGGAATTTGCGGGCGGCCTGTTTAGCCAGTGCCGGGCGGGACCTGTGAGCTTAAGGGGAAGATACTTGATGGCATGTAGGTCGTCTCCGCGGGCCATGTGAATATGGAGAAGGAAATCTTCAATCCATACTGCGGGGTCTATTGTGCCATCGTATGATTCGATGTTTACGGGTTTGAACCCTTCTAGGAATTCATGATCCATCACTTCGTCAGTGAAGCAGAGGGGGTGTGCGGTGCCTCTGTGCCGGGCTATGTGGCTATGCAGTTCGAATTGGTCTGGGTGGCTGTGTTCGGCCCGGCCGAACTTGTTGATAGTTGCTACGTCTCGAGCTTGCGTTGGTTTTCACCGAAGAGGAGAGGATGATGCAGCACAGTAGCGTAAGTATTTCCCTCAGTTTTTGAGAACCAAGGTATCAATCCAATAGGAGGTCATGCGCAAGTCCCTCGTACTTGCACAACACGATAGCAACTCACAACCAACGCTTAGGGGTTGTCAATCCCTTCACGGTCACTTACGAGAGTGAGATCTGATAGAGATAATATTTTTGGTATTTTTGATAGATAGATGCAAAGTAAAAAGTAAACGCAAAGTAAAAACAAAGCAAGTAAATAAAGTGATATAGGTTGATATGATGAGAATAGACCCCGGGGCCATATGTTTCACTAGTGGCTTCTCTCAAGAGCATAAGTACTCTACGGCGGGTGAACAAATTACAGTTGAGCAATTGACAGAATTGAGCATAGTTATGAGTATATCTAGGCAATGATCATGTATATAGGCATCACGTCCGGAATAAGTAGATCGAAACGATTTTGCATCTACTACTATTACTCCACTCATCGACTGCTATCCAGCATGCATCTAGAGTATTAAGTTAAAAACAGAGTAACACTTTAAGCAAGATGACATGATGTAGACGGATAAATTCATGCAATATAATAAAAAAGCCATCTTGTTATCCTCGATGGCAACAATACAATAGGTTCCTTGCAACTCTTTCTGTCACTGAGTAAGGACACCGCAAGATTGAACCCAAAGCCATGCACTTCTCCCATTGCAAGAACTACCAATCTAGTTGGCCAAACCAAACGGATAATTCGAAGAGACTTGCAAAGATAACTCAATCATACATCAAAGAATTCAGAGAAGAATCAAATATTTTCCATAGATAATACTGGATCATAAACCCACAATTCATCGGTCTCAACAAACACACCGCAAAAAGAAGATTACATCGAATAGATCTCCACAAGAGAGGGGGAGAACATTGTATTGAGATCCAAAAAGAGAGAAGAAGCCATCTAGCTACTAGCTATGGACCCGAAGGTCTGAAGTAAACTACTCACACTTCATCGGAGGGGCTATGGTGATGATGTAGAAGCCCTCCGTGGTGGATGCCCCCTCCGGCGGAGCTCCGGAACAGGCCCCAAGATGGGATCTCGTGGATACAGAAGGTTGCGGCAGTGGAATTAGGTTTTTGGCTCCTGTTTTGATCATACGGGGATACGTAGGTATATATAGGAGGAAGGAGTACGTCGGTGGAGCTCCGAGGGGCCCACGAGGTAGGGGGGCGCGCCCTCCACCCTCGTGACCTCCTCGGAAGCTTCTTGGAGTAGGGTCCAAGTCTCCTGGATCACGTTCGGTTGGAAAATCATGATCCCGAAGGTTTCATTCCGTTTGGACTCTGTTTGATATTCTGTTTCTTCGAAATACTAAAAAAGGCAAAAAACAGCAATTCTAGGCTGGGCCTCCGGTTAATAGGTTAGTCCCAAAAGTAATATAAAAGTGAAAAATAAAGCCCAATATAGTCCAAAACAGTAGATAAAGTAGCATGGAGCAATCAAAAATTATAGATACGTTGGAGACATATCAAGCATCCCCAAGCTTAATTCCTGCTCGTCCTCGAGTAGGTAAATGATAAAAAAGAATTTTTGATGCGGAGTGATACTTTGGCATAATTTCAATGTAAATCTTCTTAATTGTGATATGAATATTCAGATCCGAAAGATTCAAGACAAAGGTTCATATTGACACAAAAATAATAATACTTCAAGCATACTAATCAAAGCAATCATGTCTTCTCAAAATAACATGGCAAAAGAAAGTTCATCCCTACAAAATCATATGGTTAGGCTATGCTTCATTTTCGTCACACAAAGATGTTCCCAACTTCTATACCCCCGATGACAAGCCAAGCAATTGTTTCATACTTAAATAATCTCAAACTTTTTCAATCTTCACGCAATATATGAGCGTGAGCCATGGATATAGCACTATGGGTGGAATAGAATCTGATGATGGGGATTGTGTGGAGAAGACAAAAAAGGAGAAAGTCTCACATCAACGAGGCTAATCAATGAGCTATGGAGATGCCCATCGATTGATGTTAATGCAAGTAGTAGGGATTGCCATGCAACGGATGCACTAGAGCTATGAATGCTCAACAAAAGAAAACTAGTGGGTGTGCATCCAACTTGCTTGCTCATGAAGACCTAGGGCATTTTGAGGAAGCCCATCGTAGGAATATACAAGCCAAGTTCTATAATGAAAAATTCCCACTAGTATGAACAATACAACTTAAGAGACTCACTATATGAAAAACATGGTGCTACTTTGAAGCACAATATATGAGACTCACTACATGAAGAACAAGGTGCTACTTTGAAGCACAAGTGTGGAAAAAGAGATAGTAGCATTGCCCTTTTTTGGCCTTTCTCTTTTTTTTTGGCCTTTCTCTTTTTTTATTTGGGCAATGCTCTAATGATGATCATCACACTTTCATTACAACATATGAATTACAACTCGATACTAGAACAAGATATGACTCTATATGAATGCCTCCGGCGGTGTACAAGGATGGTGCAATGAATCAAGAGGGACATGTATGAAAAATAATGCAAGGTGGCTTTTCCACAAATACGATGTCAACTACAAGATCATGCAATGGCAATATGACAAAAGTAATGCATGTCACGATGATGATGGTGGAAGTTGCATGGCAATATATCTCGGAATGGCTATGGAAATGCCAGGATAGGTAGGTATGGTGGCTGTTTTGAGGAAGATATAAGGAGGTTTATGTGTGATAGAGCGTATCGTATCACGGGGTTTGGATGCACTGGCGAAATTTGCACCAACTCTCAAGGTGAGAAAGGGCAATGCACGGTACCGAAGAGGCTAGCAAAGGCGGAAAGATGAGAGTGCGTATAATCCATGGACTCAACATTAGTCAAAAGAACTCATATACTTATTGCAAAAATTTAGAAGTCATGAAAAACCAAGTACTACGCGCATGCTCCTAGGGGGATAGATTGGTAGGAAAAGACCATCGCTCGTCCCCGACCACCACTCATAAGGATGCACAAGCCAGGTACACTTCTTGTTTCAAATTTGTTACACAACTTTAACCATACGTGCATGCTACGGGACTTGCAAACTTCAACACAAGTATTTCTCAAATTCACAATCACCCAACTATCATGACTTTGATATCATTACCTCCACATCTCAAAACAATTATCAAGCATCAAACTCTTAGTATTCAACGCACTCAAAAGAAAGTTTCACATATCTTGAATACCAAGTATATTAACATTAAGCAAATTACCATGCTATTAACGACTCTCAAAATAATCTAAGTGAAGCATGAGAGATCAATTTTCTTTAAAACAAATCCACCACCGTGCTCAAAAAGATCTAAGTGAAGCACTAGAGCAAAAATTATCACGCTCAAAAAGATATAAGTGAAGCACTATGAGCAAACTATCAAGCTCAAAAGATATAAGTGAAGAACATAGAGTATTCTTACAAATTTCAATTCATGTACGGCTCCCTCAAAAGGTGTGTACAGCAAATATGATTGTGGTAAACTAACAAGCAAAGACACAAATAATACAAGACGCTCCAAGCAAAACACATATCATGTTGGTGAATAAAAATATAGCTCCAAGTAAATTACCGATGGAAGTGGATGAAAGAGGGGATGCCTTCCGGGGCATCCCCAAGCTTTGACTTTTTGGTGTCCTTGTATTATATTGGGGGTGCCATGGGCATCCCCAAGCTTAGGCTCTTGCCACTCCTTGTTCCATAATCCATCAAAAGAATTCACCCAAAACTTGAAAACTTCACAACACAAAACTCAACAGAAATCTCGTGAGCTCCGTTAGAGAAAGAAAACAAAAGACTACTTCAAAGTACAGTAATGAACTCATTATTTATTTATATTTGTGTTAAACCTACTGTATTCCAACTTCTCTATGGATCATAAACTATTTTACTAGCCATAGATTCGTCAAAATAAGCAAACAACACACGAAAAACAGAATCTGTCAAAAACAGAACAGTCTGTAGTAATCTGTAACTAACGCCAATTTATGGAACTCTAAAAATTCTACCAAAATAGGAAGTCCTGGAAAATTTGTTTTTTGATCAGAAGCAAAAAAGAATCAACGCAAAAGCACTCTCCAGTAAAAAATGGAAGCTAATTTCGTGAGCGCTAAAGTTTCTGTTTTTCAGCACAATCAAATCAACTATCATCGTAGGTTATCCTATAGGTCCTACTTGGCACAAACACTAATTAAAACATAAAACCACATCCAAACAGAAGGTAGATGGATTATTTATTCCTAAACAGAAGCAAAAACAAAAAACACAAAATAAAATTGGGTTGCCTCTCAACAAGCGCTATCGTTTAACGCCCCTAGCTAGGCATTGAGAATTTTAATGATGCTCACAAGAAAGACAAGAATTGAAGCGCAAAGAGAGCATCATGAAACACGTGACAAACACATCTAAGTCTAACATACTTCCTATGCATAGGCATATTATAGGCAAATAAATTTACAAGGCAAGCAAAAACTAGTATATGCAAGGAAGAACAAAGAGATGATAGCAATCTCAACATGAAGAGAGGTAATTTAGTAACATGAAAATTTCTACAACAATATTTTCCTCTCTCATAATAATTATATGTAGGCTCATAAGAAAATTCAACAAAATAGATATCACATAACATATTCTCAACACGATCCACATGCATGTAAAGTTGACACTCTTCCAAAATAGTGGGATTAACATTAACTAAAGTCATGACCTCTCCAAACCCACTTTTATCAAAAATACCATAAGATTGAACATTCTCGGAATATGTGGGATCTAAAGTTGACACTCTTTCAAACCCACTTTCAATATTATTGCAAACAATATTATCAATCTCATATTCATCATGGGGATTAAATAATATTTCAAGATCATAAGAAAAATCACCCCAATCATGATCATTGCCACAAATAGTGGACACAACAAAACTAGCATCCCCAAGCTTAGGGTTTTGCATATTATTAGCATAATTGACATCAAGAGGATTTATAGTAAAATATTGCAATCATGCTTTTCATCGAAGGAATTATCAAGTATGGGTGCAATAGCAATGATCTCATGTTTAACATAAGGAACTATAGCAAATTCATCTTCATAAATATTGGCATCATGTCCACAAGGATAGCAAGCATCATGTTCATCAAAGGATATTTCAAGCAAATCATCGGAATCATCATTTTCTATAGATTCATGCATATCATTATTTTCTTCCAAAGCAACGGTCATTCTTTCAATAAACTCTTGGACATAGACATTATGAGCAAGGTTTTCGTTGCAATACTTAAGTATGAAGAAATTTTCAGATTTGTTGAGAGTAAAATCATACTTTTCAATCAAAGAAGCAACTTCATGAGCACTGTTGGGGATATTACTACTGGGCGTGAACCGGCCTATCTGGGCCGGGTTAACTTCATTAGTAGTATAAAGGTGATTAAGCCAAGTTGGCAGATAAAGGCCCAAGGCCTGTAGTCGGTTTAGAACCTGTAGCCGTAAACCGGTTTGATATGTAAACTTGTATTGTAAGTTAGGAATAGAGAGAGACCAACCGGGATACGAGTATGAACCGGTGTTGGGACTCTATGGACCGACGGGTGTCACCTGTGTATATAAGGGAAGACCCGGCGGCGGTTCAAGAACAGAGAACAACAACTCGAGGCCTAGGCGAAGCTTATTTGCTCCCTAGTCATCGAAACCACATCAATCCCATCACAACTAGACATAGGCTTTTACCTTCATTGAAGGGGCCGAACTAGTATAAACCCTTTTGTCTTTGTGTCTGCTTTAACCCCTTCAAGTTAACCCGTAGCGATGGCTCCACGACTAAGTCCTTTCACAAGGACATCTGCTGTGACAAAACCATGACCCTAAGAGGCTATGCTGTTGGAGGGCAAATTCAAAGGACTCGAAGGCTATGCTGTGGGCCGGATGACCAAGAGTCGTCGTGGCAAGCTCTACATCGAGGATGCAGGATGGGGTCCCGAAGCCGGCTCGATTGAGTACGGGTGCCGGGTCCCCTTTGGTGGCATACACGTTTTTATCGGCAAGATTGGTGAGCCTTGGCCTGAGCTGGACATCCGCACCGACCTCGTCGAGACGGCTCAGCGTGAGAGATCTACCCAGGTTAAACCGGCCGTGAAGCGTGCCTTCGTGGGAGTCATCCACGGAGGAGAACATGAGGAGGAGTCAGAATACGGTAGCGAGACCGTCATCTATTCTGGCGACGAGTCCTCAACCGGGGAGACCGAATCATTGTACCAGTTGCAAGACGACCAGATTAGGGGCTGTTTCGATGGCGACAGTATTGCGGACCCCCCTTGATCAGATCAACCGGGTTGGAATATTCATGGCCGGCACGCAGGCGGCGAATCACTCCTCGACCGCAGCAGCAATGTTGTCCAGATCAGCAGCAGCAGCCGCAGCGGGGGCAGGAGGCCTTGTGCACTCATCGATTCAAATTCTGTCTGACCTGTTTGATGCACTAGTTGTACTTATGGCAAAGGCCAATCCGGCGGATCAGGAGGCCCATGACGCAGAGGTTGCAAAGGTAAGAGAGCAGATCGTGCAGGCCAAAGCCGACCTGGCAGCGGAGAAGGACAGGATGGCTGCAGAGCGGGCCGCTTTGGACGCCCAGGCCTATAGGCTCATGCTCGACCAGAACGCATCACCTGAGGTCTTGAAGCGGAAGCACAGATCCCGCCTGTCCGTTAGGGTTCGACCCTAAAAATCTCTTTCACACTCCGGAAGCTGGAACCAGTAATCCGCCGTGGCACCGGGAAGTAAACCAGGCCGAGGCACCAAGGCCAGGAGCGCCGGTCCAACCCCGCCTGATGGAACCTCCTCGGCAGAACATTGTGATTCCTCCGCCGGCCCAGACACCTCCGGGCCATTATTCTAATCCTATGGACAATCTTGTCGCAGCTGCTTCGCGATTAGAAGCTATCCCGATCGAAGGAGACTCTCCGCAAGCAATAGAGACGCGCCGGGTTAAGGAACTTCTCCGAACCGCTTTAATTCAGCAGGAGGCATATTCATACAGCCGCGATCGGATTCATTCCACACCTAGTCCAAGCCAGAGCTACAGTAGGCGCATGAATGAACCGGCGGTATCAAGCAATGCGCGGAGCCGAGAAGCGGCCCATGGCAATAACCTGGCAGGTGGTGTCCGCGACGCTCAGGATGTAGTGGACCGGGCCCGGGCACGAAGGGAGGCTGAGTTAGCACAGAATGAGGCGGGTCAGCTTACACCGGTTCGTCCCACCACCTCCGCCGGGCCAGGGGTCGCCTCTAGTTTGGGGGTGCCCTGTTTAGTCCCCGCTTTACGCAATGTACGCCTGCCCAAAGACTTCAAGGGTCCGCGCAAGGTGCCAAATTACACCGCTGATTTATCTCCAGAAGCGTGGGTAGAGAGTTATGAGATGGCCATGGAGATGCTGGATGTGGATGAGGCCGCGTGTGCAAAGTACTTTACTATGATGCTTGAAGGCACGGCCCGTACTTGGTTGAAGAGCTTGCCGCCTAATTCTATCAGTTCATGGGCCCAGTTGCGGACCCGGTTTATCCAGAATTTCAAAGATACGTGGTAGCAGGCTATGTCCATAGTGGACTTGGCGGCTTGTGTTCAGGAGGACGGAGAGTCAACAACCCATTGGGTGCGCCGCGTTTCGGAAATCTTGCACTCATCTGACAGGATCAATGCTGATTCTGCGATTTTAACCCTGGAGGGCAACTACCGATTTAAACCTCTAAAGTTGAAGTTGGGGCGTATGAAGCAGTTTTGTAACAACATGGGAACTCTCATGGGTGCTTTAGTGAAGTATGCTGATTCTGATAGTACCAAGGATCCCGAGTCTGACGATGATGAAGCAGGGAAGGGAAAGAAGAACAGCAACTCCAAGGGGCATCAACACAAACCGGCGGGCCATGGGAACGGAGGCAAGCGTAAAGTGGATGGAAGCATAGACTTTGTGGCTAACACTAATGCGCAGGACAAGGGTCAGCGGCGTAGAGTTAAAGCGGCGAATCATAGTGGAGCTCCGAATCCTAACCCGGATCGCTTAAACTATTTGTTGAATCAGGCTTGTCCAAAACACGGGACGAAGGAAGCGCCGGCTAACCACCTTTGGAAGGATTGTTACATTATGTAGGAATTTAAAAACTCTAATGCCTACCGGTATGACCATGGGTCAGGTGGTGGCTCAGGATCCGGTTTCCATGGGCCGAGTCACGATGGAGCTTCCAGTTCAGGTTTCAACCAGGGCGGTCAGAACAACCAGAATAATCAGAGCAATCAAGGAGGTTACAACCAGCAGTAGCAGCAACAGCAGTCGGGTTATCAGAGCCATCCAAAACAGTTGAACAATGGGCAATATCACGTTTTCACAACTAGCTTGGATAAGCGCGACCGGAAACTTCACAAGCGAGCGGTGAACTTTGTTGAACCGGCCGTACCACATTACTTACGCTGGTCGGAACAACCTATCGTGTGGAGCAGGGAGGATCACCCACCCCGGGTTGACAATCCAGGCGAGTTGGCGTTAGTGGTAGATCCTCAGGTTGGAGGTTATAAATTCACCAAGGTGCTCATGGATGGAGGGAGCAGTATTAACATCTTATACTACGAGACATTCCGCCGCATGGGGCTAACAGACAAAAATCTCAGACCGTCTAATACGGTGTTCCATTGTGTGGTGCCTGGCAAATCAGCATATCCTATTGGTAAGATAGCCCTGCAGGTGGCTTTTGGGGACGAGCATGATTCCCGATCCGAAACACTAACCTTTGAGGTGGTGAAAATCCAGAGCCCGTACGACGCCTTATTTGGGCGGCCGGCTTATGCCAAATTCACGGCACGGCCTTGTTATATCTATTTGCAGCTCAAGATGCCGGGTCACAAGGGGACAATAACAGTTCATGGGAGCCGCAAGATTGCGTTGGAATGTGAGGAAGGTGATGCGGCCTATGCAGAGTCGGTTTGTGCCACGGCGGAGTTGAAATATTATAAGGACAATGTTGATCCGGCGGACATGACCCCTTTAAAGAAGCCGACTACGGAGCATGATTCGGATCTGAAGTTCAAATCAGCGGCTGAGACCAAGCTTGTTGACTTCGTGCCCGGCGATTCGTCCAAGCAGTTCACTATCAGTGCCAACTTGGACAGTAAATAGGAAAGCGCGCTCATCGAGTTCATCCGTGAGAATCGGGACATTTTTGCATGGAAGCCTTCTGACATGCCAGGTGTACCGAGGGAACTCGCTGAGCACACTCTTAATATTGATCCCAAGTATAAACCGGTGAAGCAGTTTCTCCGCCGGTTTAACGAAGAAAGGCGCAAAGCTATTGGAGAGGAAGTGGCCAGGCTCTTAGCAGCTGGTTTTATCATTGAAGTGTTCCATCCAGAGTGGCTTGCTAATCCGGTGCTGGTTCTTAAGAAAAACAACACTTGGCGTATGTGTGTGGATTACACGGATCTTAACAAGGCTTGTCCAGCGGATCCTTTTGCCCTCCCCCGCATTGACCAGATTATTGATGCCACGGCGGGTTGTGAGCGTTTGAGTTTTTTGGATGCGTATTCCGGGTATCATCGGATCAAAATGGCGGTTAAGGACCAGGAGAAGACGGCGTTCATTACTCCCTTAGGAGCCTTCTGCTATGTATCTATGCCTTTTGGGATCAAGAGTGCCCAAGAAACCTATCAACGGTGTGTACAGAACTGCCTGCATAAACAGATCGGCCGTAATGTGCACGCCTATGTGGATGATATTGTAGTAAAGTCAGGGCAGAAGGAGACGCTGATTGATGATTTGAAGGAAACCTTTGACAACTTGCGGGTTTACAAGATGATGCTCAACCCGGCCAAATGTGTCTTTGGTGTTCCGGCAGGCAAGTTACTGGGCTTTCTTGTGTCCAACAGAGGAATTGAGGCTAATCTGGAGAAGATTATGGCTATTACCTCCCTGGCTAAACCGAAGTGTATCAACGATGTTCAGCGTTTGGCGGGTCGGATTGCCGCGCTGAGCCGATTTATCAGCCGCCTCGGAGAGAAGGCCATCCCTTTATACCAGATGCTGAAAAAGACAGATCAATTCATCTGGAGTCCGGCTGCTGATGAAGCGTTGGAGGACTTGAAGCGGCAATTAGCCAATCCGCCCGTTCTCGCAGCTCCGATCGACAAGGAGCCGTTACTGCTATACGTAGCGGCCAATGCTCGTGCAGTTAGCGTGGCTATTGTGGTAGAGCGCAAGGAGGCAGGTAAGGAGTATCCGGTTCAGCGGCCGGTTTACTATATCAGCGAGGTGCTTATTGAATCCAAGCAACGGTATCCGCATTGGCAGAAGCTGGTATATGGAGTTTTTATGGCAAGCCGGAAGTTGAAGCAGTATTTCCAAGGGCATCCCATCACAGTGGTCAGTTCAGCTCCCTTAGGCGATATCATACAGAACTGGGAGGCGACTGGCCGGATTGCCAAGTGGGCTATAGAACTTGGGCCGCACGGATTGAAGTACGTACCTCGGACGGCGGTGAAGTCTCAAGCACTTGTTGATTTCATCAATGATTGGACTGAGTTGCAAGCACCAGAGGAGAAGTCGGATCACACATATTGGACTATCCATTTTGATGGATCCAGGCAATTGGAGGGCTCGGGGGCTGGAGTCGTATTAACTTCCCCACGAGGTGATAAGTTTTGTTATGTTCTCCGCTTAATGTTCCCTTGTACTAATAATGCAGCTGAGTATGACGCTTTGCTCCATGGTCTCCAGATGGCTAAAGAGATGAATCTAAGTCGGGTTACGTGCTTCGGTGACTCGGACCTTGTGGCTCAACAGGTGTCTGGCACTTGGGATTCTAAAGACCCACTTATGGCTGCATATCGTCGTGAGGTGGATATTGTTGCGGGTCACTTCAAGGGTTATCAGGTGGATCACGTGGATCGTCAAAAAAATGAAGCGGCGGACGCTTTAAGCTGGTTGGGCTCTCAGCGTAAACCGGTCCCGCCTAACGTCTTTCTTGATGTGTTGCACAACCCGTCGGTCAAGCTCCTGGGTGAAGCGGATTTGGCTATTCCTGATCCGGAGGCTCAATTGGTGGCAGCCCTGCATGTTATACCAGATTGGATAGTTCCTTATCTTGCGTACATGAACCGGGGAGAGTTGCCAGAGGGTAAGACCCTAGCCAGGCAGATAGTCCGGCGATCCAAGTCTATGACCATTGTCAATGGCGAATTGCATCATTGCAGTGTATCAGGGGTGTTTCAATGCTGCGTCTCTCCTGAGGAAAGCTGTGAAATTTTACGCGAAATCCACGAAGGGGATTGTGGTCACCACGCCGGCTCAAAGTCTCTGGTGGCTAAGGCGTTTCGTCACGGGTTCTACTGGTTGACGGCTCATGCTGATGCGGAGGACTTGGTTAAACGGTGTGATGGCTGTCAGAAATTTTCACGGCGTGCTCATGTGCCGGCTCAAGAGCTGAGGATGATTCCAATTACTTGGCCGTTTGCAACATGGGGGCTGTATATGGTCGGACCTTTTAAAAGGTCCAAGGATAAGAAAACCCACCTCTTGGTGGCAGTTGACAAATTTACCAAGTGGGTTGAAGCGGAGCCCGTTAGCAAGTGTGATGCAGCTACAACGGTGAAGTTCATTAAAAAGGTGATTTTCCGGTTTGGCTTTCCACACAGTATCATTACTGACAATGGTACCAATTTGTCCAAGGGCGCTATGAAGGAATTCTGTGAGCATGAACACATCCGACTTGACGTATCGTCAGTGGCTCACCCCCAGTCCAATGGGCAAGCAGAACGAGCTAATCAAGAGATCTTGCAAGGCATCAAACCCTGGCTTATGGTTCCATTGCAAAGAACACCAGGTTGTTGGGTTGAAGAGCTACCATCTATGTTTTGGAGTATCAATACTACGCCCAACCGATCTACAGGATACACACCGTTTTTCATGGTATACGGAGCAGAGGCGGTTCTCCCTAGTGATATCCAGCATGATTCGCCTCGTGTGGCGGCTTATGTTGAAACGGACAATGAGACAGCACGGCAAGATGCTTTGGACCTATTGGATGAGGAGCGTGACATAGCAGCTGCCCGCTCGGCGATTTACCAACAGGATCTTCGTCTCTATCACAGTCGTCGGGTCAGAAACAGAGCTTTTCAAGAAGGAGATTTGGTGCTTCGACTCATCCAAGACCAGACGGATATGCACAAGTTATCCCCACCTTGGGAAGGACCTTTCGTGGTCAGCAAGAATCTGCACAACGGGTCGTACTATCTGATTGATATTTGAGAGCATAAAGACTCACGCACATCAGAGGAGGAGACCAACAGGCCGTGGAACATAGCTCATCTTCGGCCTTACTACACTTGAGCCATCGGCTCTATCTATGTATATATTATGACAGTGTATATATTATCATTGATATAATAAAATCGGAGCCTCAGCTAAAGCGGGGTCTCTGTTCTTTAATATCATGTGTGGTTACATGGAGTTGTTCTGTCTTAAAGCGGCCTCCGGTTTACCCCTTGAAATTTGCTCTTCAAAAAGCTTTGTGATACAACTTGGGGGCTTGGTCGTGTCCGAACCAATGCAACACCTCTTGATAGGCGAAAGCCACCAGATCACTTGGGGACATGGTCAAGTCTGAACCAGTCACGCCTCTTGATCGGCCTAAGGCCACAGAATCACTTGGGGGCTTGGTCGAACCCGAACCATTGCCATGCCTTTTGATCGGCATAAATGCCACGGTTTCATTTGGGGACCTGGCTGACTTGAACCATCACCACACCTATTGGGGGGCTTGGTCCTGTCCAACCATGGTAACACCATCTGATCAGCTCAGTAAAGCATGTTTTTGCAAATGGTTTCATCATTGCCTTTGCTTCCATATTTCTTTTATGAATATTCTTCGATTTTTGTTGCGTTTTCTTTTAAACCGACAACACTTTTTAACTGGTTCAGCTGACGGAATTCGGTTCATTTTTAATCCGGAGACAATGTGCCCGGTCTAACTTTCCTGTTAACATCATGGAGTAGCAGGGGGGCTTACAATGACCCAGCACGGTTTACATGCCTGGCTAAGCCTACTTCATGCCCAGCGATGGCAGGTATTTTGTATCGCATATTTGATTGTATGTCTTAATTACATTGACTATATATATATAAAGGTCATAAACCGGTTGGCGGTATAACCACCATCGAAGTTCAAGATTTTATGATTGCAGGAAATATAAATTAAGGATTTCAAGCAGAAGCATTAACACTTATGCACGAAGGCAGATTTATAAAGCAAAAGTATTGGATATTCTATTACAAGGCAACGCGGTGCCCAAATAAGATCATTGTTCGTCTGGCGGATCATAATAAAGCAGCTACTTAAACCGGCTTCTGGTTCATGCCTGCTCATCTCCCCGGTCTGATGGTTGTGGGTCGTCCCGCGCTGCTTCAGCTTCCTCATCTCTATCCATTGGCTGGAAATCAACAGTGGTCCAGTCGATTCCCATTAAAGCTTGAAAGACAGCCTCTTCATGGATCAAAGAAGACGGCTCAATATCAGGAGCGTAAGTATGCTTACAGATTGGAGGAATAAGATTCTCCGCTTCAAGAATTTATGCAGCCACTCGTTTATTCTGATCATTGTACTGAGCTTGATAATGCGACAAGTCAGCCTCTTCAGCCAATTGACAAGCCAGAGGGCGCACTACACGGTTTATCACCCTCAGATCATCTTCATTAAACTCTGAACCATCTTCCTTCAAACTGGGATAGCCTTGAGCTGCCTCAACAGGATCGAAATCCGGCACCCATGCTTTTGCCCGGATCAAGGCATTAATGGCTCCGGTTCGAGCAGCAGATTTTTTCAGTTCTTCAATCCGAGCAGGAAGCATTGACAACCTCTTCAGAGTATCTTGAATTAAAGTGGGTGCCGGATTGTTATGAGATGCAGTGGTGATGATCCGATGCGCTCCAGTATATAGCTGTTCAATTAAGGTGTAGGCAGCCTTCAACTTCTTCCGAACATCTGACCCTAAGTGACCAATGCGTGTACCTGCAACATTACAGGAAAGATCACAAACCGGATCTATTATAAGAAGGCCAAAGTTATCAAAGAAACCAAAAGGAGCTTACCAAAGATAGCAGCGGTCATGGCATGCACTTGCCGCTTTACGGCGGTCAGCTCATTTACCACCGGTTTAAGGGTAGCTTCAGCATTTTCAGCTCTTTTTATTAAAGCGGCCTTCTCAGTGGCCCAATCAGCCCGCTCCTTCTTGAAGCCCTCCTTCAGCTGTTCCATGATGCTCAAAGCACTGGTTAATTCTTCCCTTGCTTTGACAGTTTTGGCTTGTTGGGTTTTCAAAGTTTCCTGCAGATCCATTATCCAGTTCTCTTTGGTCCTCACTTCACCCTGCATAAAGACAGTGTTTTGCTTTAAACAAACGGTACAAGAATTTGAAGTACCAACCACATAACTAGTTATGCGCTTGATACTTGGGGGCTAATGCATATTTGATCCTCATCTATTACTAAATCACAAAGTCCCCAGCTCAATACAGGTATTCAACTTGGCACTTGGGGGCTAATGGCTATTTGCTCAATTATGTTCTGATATTAGAATCTCTATTGGAGTCCCGTTTTAACTATACTAAGTTGAACCGGTCCTTGGGGGCTACAACGATGGATTTCAAAGTATTGAGGACTATATTAAAGTCCTGGCTTGAAGAAGGTTACAAACCGGCCCTTGGGGGCTAGGATAATTAATAGAGTTGCAGTAATTAAAGAAAGAAGGAGCACAAGGAAGTTACCTCAAGTTTTTCCTTCATCATCTTTACCAGACCAGCAATCATGACTAGTATATAGCCGGTTCAAGTAACCAGAATGAAGGTCCTGGGCGTTCAGAGTAGCATACGTCGTCAGATCAACATCCCATTTGCCTTTGTTCATGGCAGAAAACTCTTCTTTGGCAGTATGCTTAGCTAAAGCGACAGGAATCCCTGGTTCAAATCGACCCACACCGGTAATTACAACATCATCATCCTTGGACTCGCCGGTTTGCACTGGCGCTATCGGTTTATCGACAGGTTTGGGAGGATTGCAGGATCTTTCAATCCGGATGGGGCTGGCAGTCTGGTCAACAGGGACTGAAGTATTAATAGGCCTGTTCTCGGTAATAGCATCATCTTGCAAGGGAGGATCATTGGGAACATCCTCATGAACGAATGCTTCAAGATCTGGTGCTTTATCCTGTTTAGGGGCAGCATCCTCCTCGGCCGCTTTATCCAGGCGGGCTTTCTTGCTCGGTTTAGGTTTAGCCCTGAAAGAGAAACAAAGAGTCAAGGAACAACATAAGTTATAAAGCAATATACCAGAAGCATATGTTCATCCTAGCTTACCCAAGAACCGTTTTCAGTGGTGGCAGCTGAGTGGCCGATGATTCACCAGAGGATGAATGAGAAGTAACCTGATAATCGGAGTCGGACGGATTAAGAGGTTGACGGATGAAACCCGCTTTAGTATAGAAATTAATAAGAAGGTTGGAGACCTCTGAGCGGCGTTTCTGAACCGGACTGTTCGGTAAACCGACGGAGGTAACTACCTGGCCGCTGTGCCGGGTTGTGCGGCGAGCTTCATGTTGCTGAGTCTTCATAAGAAATTTGGGATCCAAGTAAGCAAGAGGATGAGAAAATTTAACTTTCCGGTTTGCCTGGCGAAGTTTTGGTGAAGGCAAAGGATCTGAGTCAGAAGAGAGAATAGTTACCTTGGCGACATCAGCATTACTGGCTTCAGCATCGTCCTGACAAGTATCATCATCAATAAGGCGTGTAAAAAGTATGCCTAGTGAGTCGAGTTCTACCTCAAGGTCCGAGTTACCCACATCATCATCAGCAACCGGATCAGATGAAGCGGTGGTCTTCCTTTTTTGGGCTGGCCTCTTGACAACTTTAGTCTTTGGCCGGGTTGATCTTTCCATTTTCTCTGGTTTTTCTTGTGGAAGCTTCTTGCTCCAAAATGGATTATCACCCTGATTAGGCAGCAATTGATGTTATACACAGATAGAAATAACAGGTTCAGTAAAAAAATACAAGCAAAATCTTACAGCTGGCGGTTTGTTGGTAGTACAGAAGGGGAGCAGGCCGGTTTGAGCGTAGAGGTGTTCCGGTTCGTTCAACATTTTCTTCACAGCCTCTGTTACTTCGTCATCTGAGAGCTGGATATTAGTGTGTCGGAGTGGGTCATCGACGCTACCAGTATACTTGCACATTAAACCGGAGCGCCGGCTGAGATGCAGTATGCTCCATGATATCCAACAGCGTGCAAGATCTATTCCTGTTAAACCATTGGCCATGAAGGCTCGGAGCTTGGACAGTTGCGGAGCATATTTACTTCTCTCCTTGGCACTTAACCTTTGTGGGAAGGGGTGTGTGTTGCTGAGCCGCTCCGGACGAAAGCCAGGCAAAGGATTTTCATTATCAGGGGAGGTATCTTTGCAGTAGAACCATGTTGAATTCCACTCCTTGGGGTGACTGTGTAGTCTGGCGTGGGGATAAGTGATCTCTTTCCTTTTCTGAATTGCCATACCGCCCAATTCGGTATTGGGGCCATCAGTGAATTCTGTGCGTTGGTTTAGGTGGAAACAGTCTCTAAACAATTCAACTGTGGGTTCCTCTTGAAGGTATACCTCACAGAGCACTTGGAAGTGACATAGGTTGGTAACAGAGTTGGGGCCAGTGTCTTGCGGGCGGAGTTGAAAATTGGTTAACACATCCCGGTAAAATTTAGAACCGGGCGGCTTGAAGCCCCGGGCTAAATGGTCTGCAAAGATCACAACCTCTCCCTCTTGAGGTGTGGGAGGACATTCATCACTGGGGACCCTCCAGTGGATAGTATCTTTGCTGTCTAAAGCGCCAACCAAGACTAAATTATTCAATTGAGTTTCTGTGATGCGAGAAGGAACCCAGTTGCACTCATATACTTGTTTGGCCATGGTGAGATCTACAAAAAATAAGTGACTCCGGTTCAAGAATGTGTTCGATAAAAGAATGCGCTGGTATGAACAATGTTAAACCAGAGGCAGTACATTTAAACCGGATTTCTATGAGGTGGCATAGTATGACTAAAGAATTCTGGCAGTTCAACAAGGGGACTAATGGTATATACCGGTTTACTAACCTTTTCTATATTAAGTTAAACCGCCTGATCTAAACATTGAAGGCAATTGAGGTTGTGTAAGTGCACAGAAACAGGTTTCGCATAATCTCTCTGTAAAAATGGATCTACAGGCAGTTCAGAAAAAAGGAAAAAATGTCTACAAGCTTGAAGAAGAACAGTATGGATTCAAGAAGCAGGAAGATTGATGAGATCTATGGATTTGAGTATGAATCTACAGACTGATGTTAAAAGGCCGCCGATAATCACAGTAGGGTTTCAAAGACCTATCCAGAGCCTCGACATGAGCAGGAACAGTATGCAAGAACAGCTGCAGGAACATGAAACCCTAGAACAGATCTAGATCCATAAAAGCAGATATCTTACCGGAGCTCAGGGAGATGCGGAAGGGCGCCGCGGTTCTCTGGTACGGTCAGGGTGATGCAGCGGCCCAAGATGGTGCAGAGGTCAATGACGGTGGCGGAGCTTCAAGGTTGGCGACGTGAGGAAGACGAAGAGAAAGAGACGAAGGGGAGAAAAGGAAATGACCCTTCGGTCCTATTTATAAAGCAAAAGACGTGTGTCAGGCGCGAATCCAGGAGCCACAAATTTCGGAAGTGGAGCGGTTGCCTTGGTTATCGCAGATCTATTAATAAAAGAAGGCGTCATAAATGTTAACCTCATGGTGACGTCATACCGGTTTACAGCAACTAGAGATGATGACGACATGGCGGTTCACCAATTACCAGAAGATGTTGAAGACAAAGATTTTTGCGAAGGATTGACATGAACCAGTTCAAATCAATCTGGGGCCTAATGTTGGGGATATTACTACTAGGCGTGAACCGGCCTATCTGGGCCGGGTTAACTTCATTAGTAGTATAAAGGTGATTAAGCCAAGTTGGCAGATAAAGGCCCAAGGCATGTAGTTGGTTTAGAACCTGTAGCCGTAAACCGGTTTGATATGTAAACTTGTATTGTAAGTTAGGAATAGAGAGAGACCAACCGGGATACGAGTATGAACCGGTGTTGGGACTCTATGGACCGACGGGTGTCACCCGTGTATATAAGGGGACAACCCGGCGGCGGTTCAAGAACAGAGAACAACAACTCGAGGCCTAGGCGAAGCTTATTTGCTCCCTAGTCATCGAAACCACATCAATCCCATCACAACTAGACGTAGGCTTTTACCTTCATTGAAGGGGCCGAACTAGTATAAACCCTTGTGTCTTTGTGTCTGCTTTAACCCTATCACTTCAACTCCTGATGAATCTGATGAAGAAAATCCTTCTGCTGCTTCGACAGAGCAGATGGATGAAGAAATTGAAGTGGACCCTATCACTTCAACTCCTCTGGTATCATCGCCAATGCCTCAGTTCACAGCTGAAGAGGCAGTCGTTGAAGAAATGGAAGAAGATGAAGACGTGGACATTGGGAGCACCACGCATGTGATGAATGATGACTTTTGGGAAAGTCAGCACCCCAACTCTCCTTTGTTCATGCCACTGCAACAAGTTTCTCAGTCCCAGTACCTACTAAAGTTCATATGGGCTTTGATGAAAATCACACTGCACCTTCCATTCCTGAAGAAATTCCAGCCACTAGTGCTGATGACAAAGCTGCTGAAGAAATGGAGACCCAGGCTTCTACTGAAGTAGAAGCTGAAATTCCTCAGCCTGCGGCTCTAGAGATTGAGATTCCTGAGGTTGTGCTGCAATTGACTGATACTCCTCAGCCGAAGTCGAAGAATCCTTTCTCGAAGACGCCAAAATTCAAGGCTGATGACTTCTTCCATGAGCATGTGTTCTTCACCGACTACAACCCTTATGACTCTGCTCGTCTTAGAAGGAAGTGTTTCTGGACTGCCAGCCAAGCAGACTTCTATTCTTCACTACTTTTCAATAAGGACAAAGTCTTCGACCATGAGCATATTCCTCATGTGGATATGGAATCGCTGCCATGCTTCACACCAGTCCTCAGTGTTAATCATGACGCTGGATTGCTCAATTTCTGCACCGATATATGTGATTGGAATGAAGAGCTCATTCTTTAGTTCTATGCAACGCTGCACATCACAGGCAATGCTTACGATGTCAATTCTTGGGTGTTGGACTGGATGACAGAGAACACTCACTTCAAAGCACCGGCCTCTGAATTACTTCATGCCCTACCTGTCAGTCCTCCCATTGAAGGTGCCAGTCTTATCTATCATGAACCTGAGTTGTCTGATCACTAAATGCAAGTGATGATGAAGCTGATGAAGCCCGGTTAAGCCCCAAGGACCAAATTCCTCGTGAAGGAATTGCTATATGTGCCACGGACTGTTTATCGCATTCTGACCAAGACACTGAGTCCTATCAAAGGCCATGACTCAAATGATGAAGAAGTCGTTGGCATCATGAAGAATTTGCTATTCAATATAGTGCATGGTATTCCAGTAAATTACCATGATTTCTTCGCCAGGACTATGGCAAATGTTGCACTGTCTCCCTTTGAATTGAAGCCTTACGCTCCCTAGATTATGAGATTCCTCAGATCAATGTCTTCAATCAATTACAAGGCTGACACACTCAACCATGGCAGTTACTTGCCCCCTATTGAAGTCCTCATGCGGACATTTTCCTCAACTGATGAGAACGGCAAGGCCACTGCAATTGTTGACAAGGGCATTCGTCCATTGGATGGACAGTTCCGCAAAGCTGCATCGTATTCCACCAATGATGAATCTGCCACTCATGATTCTGCCGCCAATGCCTCAAAACAAAGTCCTCAAGCCACAGCTCCAAGGGTGATGACTGATCATGAGCTTCTCCTCAGTCTTCATCAAAAGGTCGATCGCAACCATAAATGGGTCAAGCGTCAATTTGGTTCAATTCTTCACAACATGACTGCTAAGCATAATTTAGTGAAGAAGAACCACTACTACCTCCATGAAGTTTTTTATCGCACCTGGGCTGGTCTGTGTAGGATCGAAAGTATGTCTAGAGGGGGGGGGGGTGACTAGACTACTTGACCAAATAAAAACTTGTCCTTTTCCCAATTTTAGTCTTTAGCAGATTTTAGCTAACTTAGCACAAGTCAAGCAATCTTAACACAATTCAAGCAAGCATGCAAATAGTATATGAGCAGCGAAAAGTAAAGCATGCAACTTGCAAGAATGTAAAGGGGAAGGGTTTGGAGAATTCAATCGCAATTGGAGACACGGATGTTTTTGTCGTGGTTCCGATAGGTGGTGCTATCGTACATCCACGTTGATGGAGACTTCAACCCACGAAGGGTAACGGTTGCGCGAGTCCATGGAGGGCTCCACCCACGAAGGGTCCACGAAGAAGCAACCTTGTCTAATCCCACCATGGCCGTCGCCCATGAAGGACTTGCCTCACTAGCTGTAGATCTTCACGAAGTATGCGATCTCCTTGCCCTTACAAACTCCTTGGTTCAACTCCACAATCTTGTCGGAGGCTCCCAAGTGACACCTAGCCAATCTAGGAGACACCACTCTCCAAGAAGTAACAAATGGTGTGTTGATGATGAACTCCTTGCCCTTGTGCTTCAAATGATAGTCTCCCCAACACTCAACTCTCTCTCACAGGATTTGGATTTGGTGGAAAGAAGATTAAGCAACTTGGGGAAGGCTAGAGATGAAGATTCAGATGGTAGGAATGGAATATCTTGGCCTCAACACATGAGTACGTGGTTCTCTCTCAGAAATAGCAAGTTGGAAGTGTAGGTCCGTTCTGATGGTTCTCTCCACGAATGAAGAGGAGGTGGAGTGGTATATATAGCCTCCACACAAAATCTAACTGTTACACACAACTTGCCAAACTCGGTAGGACCGAATTGAGAAACTCGGTCAGACCGATTCAGCAAATCTAGTGACCGTTAGGATTTTCGGTGGGACCGACATGCAACTCGGTAGGACCGATATGGTTAGGGTTAGGGCATAACGTAATCTCGGCGAGACCGATTACACAAACTTGGTGGGACCGATTTTGGTAATAAGCTAACCAGAGAGTTGGTCAGGTAAACTCGGTGGGACCACTTCGCTCATTTCGGTGGGACCGAAATGTTACGAAAAGGAAACAGGGAGTTTACATTGCAATCTCGGTGGGACTGATCGCTCATCTCGGTGGTACCGAAACGTTACGAAGGGAAATAGAGAGATTACAATCCCATCTCGGTGAGACCGAGATCCCTATCGGTGAGACCGATTTGCCTAGGGTTTGTGGCAGTGGCTATGACATCTGAACTCGGTGGCGCTGGATAGGAAGAATCGGTAGGGCCGAGTTTGACTTTTTGGTTGAGGTCATATGTGGATGTGGGAAAGTAGTTGAGGGTTTTGGAGCATATCACTAAGCACTATGGAGCAAGAACCTCATTAAGCAACACCTCATCCCTCCTTGATACTATTGGCTTTTCCTATAGACTCAATGTGATCTTGGATCACTAAAATATAAAATATAGTCTTGAGCTTTGAGCTTGAGCCAATCCTTTTATCCTTAGTATTTTGAGGGGTCCACTTTTCTCATCCATGCCATGCCAATCATTGAGATTTTCCTGAAATATTCATCTTAGAATAATGTTAGCTCAATGAGCTATATGTTGTTAGGAATTACCAAAACCACCTAGGGATAGTTGCACTTTCAGTCTAACTCATCTCTACGGTGATGAAGATCTCAAGCAGATGGGCTTCAAGCAGGACTTCAGCTGGTCTAAGCCTCCGACGAAGAAATTCAAGAAAGTCGAAGCTCCTCCCTTGGTGCCTAGCTCATATTCTTCATTGCCCGAGACCGATGAAAATGAAGACTTGGACGACATTGCGGGAGGCCCTACTCCAACAACCGACCCCAACAACGCTAGCGCTCCTCCATCAACTTCGTGATGAAATTCTTCAAGGGCGTTAGTCCTCATCTTCCGTCCCTTTTGGTCATTTGATGACAAAGGGGGAGAAATTTGAGTTAATCTTCAAGTGGGTCTATCTATATGGGCGTTTTTTTAAGTTGCAACTCTCGCTCTTCTGAAGTGTTTTTGATTGAGTTGTAAACTTAAGTGCAGTGTTTACCTGATACTTTTGCTCTGTTTTCCTGCATGCTATTTCCTCATATATGCTATGCACACATGCTGAATTACATTGTTCACCACATTTGATCATGCATTTCAAATTCTTCATTCGATATGTTAAATGCGTGTATGAATTACAAGATATAGGGGGAGATCTCCATGATTCCACTCTTCAAATGTGCATTGCTTCAAACGCAAATTCCTCATTATGCACATCTTCAGGGGGAGTTCTTCTATATCTTGCAATCAAATTCCTCAATATTGAGCACTTTCAATTCATATGTTTATCCCCGTTGAAAACTTAACCTATATTGTCATCAATCACCAAAAAGGGGGAGATTGTAACTGCGTCTAGTGCCCCTTTGTGATTTTGGTGTATTGAAGACTTATAGGTTAAGGGACTAATATGTTTGTGAGTGTACACTGGCTCTATAAGTCAGTGAGGAGTTTGATATTTAAAGTGAAAGTCGACCCCTAAAAATGAATGTCTTCAGTTGAAGACTTTGGCTCTCCTGAAGACTTTGAAAGTGATGAAATTGGTGTAACCTTGAAGACTTGTATATTCATGCGAGGATTATGAAGCGTGAAGACTTTTGTTTTCGTAGTTTCATTTTCTCTTTCTTAAGTCATAGGAAACACCATACTGTTAAAGGGGGTCGAGGTAATACTAAGGAAACCGATTTCCAAGTGATGCTCATCTCAAAATCTACACCTACCCAATCCTTTCGAGTGAAGCCATTGGAAATCTCATATCAGTTAAGTCAATTTGTTCAGTGAAAGAGACGAAGATCTTCTGGTGTCTGAGGAATTTGTCCTGACTGAGGAGTTAGGACTTCGCTAGTGCAGATTGCCTACACAGTGAGGAACATGATAGCCCTGAGGAATTCGAACCTCAAAATCTGATCGTTGTTGTGCTACGCGCCAGCTGTCCAATATATCCTACCACCTAACGGTCATATCCTTGAAGGGCATTTATGTCTTATCATGTCGGGCTACTCCCTAGGCTATAAATATCCACCCCTACAACCACTAGCTGGTTGGCTGCTCCAACAGAAATTGACACTTGTCAATTGAGAGCATCCCATCCTCCGAGGACTTTGAGCGAAAATCATCAAGTGAGGAAAACCCAAAACCCAAACCCAAACCTACAAACCCAAAGTGATTGAGCAGCACTGAAGAGATTGCTCCTGTGTGGAACCGATGCTTGTTAGCTTTGAGGACTGTGTATCGTCCAGACGGTTAGGCGTCATGGTCTGAGCATCCAAGAGGAATTTTGGATTGTCGAGTGACCGAGTCTGTGAAGGTTTGGAAGTCACCTGTGAAGACTTACCACGAGTGTTGGGAGAGGTCTTTGTGATCATATCTCAAGGAGAATACGATGAGGACTGTGTGTCCGGGACTATGTGTCCTCGAGTTTAAATACTCAGCCGCTCCAACCAGACGTACAACTGTCACATCAGTTGGAACTGGTCTACCAAATCATTGTCTTCACCAAGCCTAATGGTTCTATTTCCTCAACCCTTTCATTTCCTCATACATGTGTTGATGAACCTAATCATTATTGTTTGAAGACTTTGACTGAAGACTTTCTCTATTCCCTAAATCCAATTTTTTCAGTCACATTGTCTTCAGCCTGCTTATCTTGTGTTTACGCTTTCTGTACTCTGTGTTTGTTTTTCATTTCATTAAGATGACTATGCTATTGCTCTGATATGCTTATACCTGAGTACTTATTCCGCTGCTAGTTGTTTGTGACTTAGGAATTTCCTCACCCTGAAATTCCTAAGTGGCGAATTTGTAAAATTCGCCTATTCACCCCCCCTCTCGTCGACTTAACGCATATTCAGATAGGACTTGAGAGAATATTGATCTTACCTTTAGCTCCTTATGGGTTTGACACTCCATACTTATCACTTCCACCTTTGGCAATTGCTACGATGATTCCCTGCACTTGGGGATTATCAAAGATCTATCCAACTAGGCCACACCTTATCTCAATATTCTTGGATAGCCTTATCCTTCTGCAAGTTGTTTAATGTTTTTGTTAATAATAGGATATGGCAACTTTATATGAATTCTACTCGATCAAACTTACCTTAATCAGTTCTTCCCAAATATCTTCTGGAGCTTTAATCATTCCGTCATCGTCATCCCGACCAAAGCCTATGCGTTTTAGAAGTCTGTCCATCGTGGTGTAGCAACTCCTGTAGTACTTATGAAATTTTTTCAGTTGTTGTAATTCAATTTTTTCTACCCTTGAATCATTGAATTGTTCTAAGATATCATGCCATGCTTTATTTGTGTAACCCGTTCCTTCTTTTCCTCCATGTAGGCTTTGATCCTTTAATATATTCAGCAGTATTTTGTCCTCTGAAGATTTCCATACATGGCGCTTAGCTTTATCTGTGGTTTCCTTCTTAATTTTTTTCCTTCTCATCATCCATATTTTTCTACAGAGGGGATACAAGAAGCAATAATTCAAGATGAGTCATTTGGTTCAAAAGGAATAAATCTACAAAGTGGTAGGAAATGAGCATGACACTAATCTTTTCTTCATGCTATGACTAGACACTTGAATTTTTGTCTCTTGTCTATCTAACGGGATGTTCACATCCCTTATCAGTTATTTTCCAAGGTTGCTGCCAAGATCTTTAATTTACTATTAAATCCAGTCTCGCTTGCCCCACATACTGCTATCAACATCAGATGACAATGACATCACAAGGTATTCTAACTTTCATCTGCTTATTGCTTAGCTCTTACTGTACACTATATATTCTGGATAAATATGATTGATACTTATGGAAAATTATCCTTACAGCGTGCTTTAAACTGCATCCTTGTCATGAAAATTTAACTACTGCACTTGATATATATATTCATTGATAATCCAATTGTGGTTAGGTGTTAGATCATTTTAGTATATATATAGGCTTCATAGTACAATATGATTCTCCTATGTGCCACATATTCATATTTACGATACTCCCTAATCGGAGTTGCCTCTAATTTTTCCTTCAACAGTAGTTGTTATCATTTAGACTAACAGATTACCAGTTTGTTGGATCTACTATGTCCTAGGAATTGCCCATATGAAATTATCTGAGGTTTTATGCAAAATAGGTTTCACTACCAAATAGATTAATTCAACCATCAGTACCATGAAAATAATTACAAATACAAATTCGTACTGCTGTGTAGGATGGTGCAGCCATGGAACCTGATTGAAGATGGGAAGACTGATTAAAGGTGGGAAGACGATGCACATAAAGCTTGATGGAGATGTGGAGTCTTATTGAAGATGACCAACTTCAGATCCAAGGACAATGTCTCCCATCCAGTGCCTATCACAGGGATCACAGCCAACCCTTTGCGATCTGGGTGTATAACATGCTGGAAACAAAGTCGTCTTTTGTAGGCAGTGAAAAAGGCGCGAGGTGATTCACAAAAAGCAGTGTTGCCACTGAGGTTGTTGAGGAATTGGCGGGGGCGGAGAAAGGCAATTGCATCTGTATATGCTAATCGTGTTTGTGAAAAAAAGAGTAATACTAGTTTTCCCACGAACCCGGAATTATGGGTTTTTGAGAAACGAGTTTCCCCTATCCACGGGGTTGTTGGACGAGCCAAACAGGATATTTTACGATTAGGCAGTTTGCTTGGCTTACGTAGATTGTGTTCTCTATATTCCTCTTATCCAAACAACGCCAAAGGTTTCTATAAAAAGTGGGTACTTTGGATGAAGCAGTTACTATCTACTGGCACCTCCTCGGTTTTACTTAATTGTGTTCCTGGAAGAAAATTCTTCTGCAAAAAGGGAGTTAGACAGGGGGATCCTGTCTCTCCTCTTTTATTTGTTTTAGCTAATGGCTTACTGTGGACAGTCATGAATGACATGTTTAGAAGAGGCATACATCACTTACCTATTCCGTGTCATGACCAGGATTACCTAGTGATTTAGTATGCAGATGAAACCTTGATCATTTTACCTGCTGACATGGACCAACTTGTTGCTCTGCAGGACATGCTTCAGGTTTTCTCACAGTCCACTGGTCTTGATGTGAATTATCACAAATCTTTCATCACCCCAATCAATGTTGACTCTGCTCAGATGACTGAATAAGCTACTTCTTTTGGGTGTCAAATTGGGAAAATGCCTTTTACTTATCTTGGGGTGCCTGTGGAAACAACAAGACCAAAAGTGGTAGATTGTATGCCCTTGGTGGACTGCATGGAGAGAAGAATGACTGCTAGCTCGTCCTTCTTAAATCAAGGAGAAAGATTGCAGTTCTAAAATTCTGCCTTGTCTTCCATGCCCATCTTTTTCCTATGCGACCTGGTTGTCCCTGCTGGGGTTTTAAAGTAACTCAAAAGAATACAGAGACAATGCCTCCGGAGGAAACATAGAGATGATCCTGCTCCATCCCTTGCTGCGTGGGAGCTTATTTGTAGGTCAAAAAACAGGGGAGGTCTTGGTATTCTTAACCTAGGTGTGCAGAATGTGGCTCTTCTTCTCAAACATGCCAACAACTTCCTAAACAGGAAAGATCTTCTTGGGTGTCTTTAGTTTGGGATTCTTATTACCATGGTTTGGTGCCCCAGGGAACCTCTGACTGTGGTTCCTTTGGTGGAGAGATATCTGCAGAGTAATGCAGAGCTTCAGAGATTGTTCCTGGGTCCAGATCAATGAAGGTGACACTGCACTTTTCTGGTCTGATATATGGCAAGTTTGTTAAGAGGTTTCTACCCTCCAATCTAGATTTCCTAGTATTTTTCGTATGCCAAGGACCCATGGATCTCTATTAAAGAGATTTTTGACACACATGACACCTGCCAACATTTCCATCTTCCTCTGTCAGCTCAAGCATTTGATGATCTGGTCCTCCTGCAATCTTTGATGGACAGCCACAACAAAATTCCTGGGTCTAAGGATGTTTGGTTTTGGCAAGGCTCTTCCAAGGAGTACAAACCCAAGATGTTTTACTGCCATACCTTTGCTTCTGAATCTTTTAACCCCTTGACCTCTTGGATATGGAAACCTCTTGTACCATGAAAATCAAGGTGTTTGCTTGGATGCTCATTATGGAAAGATTGAACACAAAGGATATGGTGGAGAGGAGACAATGGCATTTGGATGATGGGGTGAATTGTGTGCTTTGCCCTTTGCAAGCAAGAGAGACCAGGGATCATCTATTTTTTAACTGCAATTTTAGTGTGAGAGTGTGGAAGTATCTGCAGATTGACTAATCATCTGGTGATTCAATGACTGAATTGGCTATCCATGCCAAAAGAAGTTTTGACAAACCCTTCTTCACTAAAGTGGTATTTATTGCCTGTTGGAATATCTGGATCATAAGAAATGCTAAGGTCTTCAGGAGTGAGAGGGACAGGTTTAATAAATGGAGATGTGCTTTCATACATGATGTCAGTCTTATGGAATACAGAGTGAAAGCTGCCTAGAAGGATGAGCTCTTGAGATGGGTTTCTTTTCTGCCCCCTTGAGGCTTAATTTTGTAATCTTTTGTCTTTTTATTTTTAGGTTAGCTTGTTTGATTACCACTTATAATCCCTGACTTGTACTTGTTCCCTGTTTATTTTAATAAAGCTTTTGATATGTTGTGGGGGTGTTGCCCCACAGTTCCTTGGTCAAAAAAATATAGATGTGAAAATATAGGAACAAATGGTGATTATTTAACTTAAGATGCAGAGTACAAATGTAAATACAACATACATGCAGAAGGCACTGACAAGAGCAATGGGAGCTAAACTTCTTCAGTAACATTGGTTTTACTCAATATTTTGGCAAGAGTAAATGTAGATCTGATGTGTAGAAAAATGGAGGACAAGGGAAAATAAGCTGCAAAGTGTACATGAAGAACTAGCTGACAAATATAAGTACAATGATGAAGGACAACAGATACTTACAAGAACAATGCAGAACTAAATTTCTTCATAAGCATTGAGTTTATTCTACATTAATTTAAGCATTAATATAGATCTGATAATTTGGAGCGAACAGTGGATAAGCAAGCTATAGTGCACAATGATGTCACATAATCCACCAGGTATGAATGTAAGGACAGCGATAGGACAATAGGTACTCACAAGAGCAAAGCAGCGACCAGCATAGTTGCGATATCCTAGGTTTTGTGGCGCTGGTTCTATTGCCAATATACATGGGGTGCTATGTGATTTATCCGGTAGCACCACCTTTTTGAAGGACTTTGCTTGTACTCCTTCAGGTTCTGCAATCACCCACTTCCTTTTGGATGTCTGAAACACAAGAACAACATTTGAATGGAAAAACATGATTTTGTGTTCTCAAAAAATATCTTTTGTCAATCTAACGATTAGGAGTAGAAAGAGGGTCTTTCTCTCTCTAGATCTCTCTCCATCCCACAACCCCTCTAGCACACGTACACACTCTCTGTAGCCACTCTGAAAGTACGACGTCACTACACATTCACACATCCAACAAAAAAAATACACATTCACGCATGTTACAAGTACGTGCCAATTTTGCTGGCTATTAATGTGAGGCCTCCTTTGGTTTAGAGGAATCTTGTAGGAATTTCATAGGATAGGATTTCTATAGGAAAAATTTCCTTAGAGCCCTTTTGTTTATAGGAATGGAATCATATTCCTATGGAGGAATTCTTCCTATCCTCCACATTTCATAGGAAATTAATCATTAGCCTAGACTCAATGGAAAAAATCCTATTATATGAATCAAAGGGCATCTCCTTTCCTAGTCCTACTCATAGGATTTAAGATACATATCATCTCATTTCCTATGACTTTCCTATTGCTACAATTTTCCTACCCTATGAACCAAATGAGGTCTGAATGTATCTGTGTTGACTATTGTCTGATTGATAGCTAAGCCTACAATTTTAGGAGCTTGGGCTATTGGCCGATCGACGACGGGTCAGACATATAAGAGTACCACGAGCTCATCAGCCCCAACGTTTCTCTTCGGTGAGTGTTTTGCAAGTACTATAGCTTGCACAGTAGCTAGCCTACTAACACCAAGAATCATCAAACAAGCCCTACTAATATGATAAACAGTTCAAACTTACATCTAAGCATTCCATATATTACATCAAAAGCTAGTGGGGATACTTCTGTTTCATAACTCAAAGAGGGTTCACATGATTCACTATCAACCAAAAGTAGCAAGTACCGCCCACACAAGACAGTGCACTAGCCCTAAGATGGTTTTATAACATGCATCATTCTGGTAACTAAACACAATGCAAACTACCCTGAAGAATTAGCGCGACCAACTATTTATTGTCATCGATCTCTCGGGCAATGACCACAACATGGACAGCGGCATGGGAATCGATCTTCGAGGCGATGTCTACAGGATGGACCACGACATTGGAATGGATCTCTGGGGCGATGTCCACAGTATGGACAGCGGCATCGAAATCGATCTGCTGGGCGATGTCCACAGGACGTACCGCGACATAAAAAACGATTTCTAGGGTGTTGTCCAGCGGACGGACCGCGACATCGTAATCATCAAGGACGTCCACCGGCACCTGCACAACCCTAACATATTAGCAAGCACATTGCAAATAACCAAAAACCAAGCCATAATGTATTACCTTGTGCAGCTCACCAGGGGATCCCATCCCTCTGTGGGCCATCTCCTTGTCCTTGATGGGGGCCATCGCCTTGCCAGGGAAATACTGCTTCTCAACAGAGACTCTCTCCTCAAACTCGGCCTTGAGCCTCTCATAGGTGGCCATTAGAGTTTCTGGGGTAGGGATGATGGGGCCCTTGCTGTTCTTCCAGCTTTCTTTGAGGAGTTCATCTGCCAACTCTTTGGCAAGTGCTTGTTTCTTGGAGTTCTTCGTCTCCATGGGTGGGCCCACCAACATGGTCAACTTGTTGGTCGGTGCTCCCTTCCTGGAGATGTCTATCTCGAATGGGTTGTCCACCGGCAAATCTTTGCCTAGTGCTCCAGGATCCATCAATGATCTGACAAACAAAAAGCAATCGAAAGGAAACCACAATCGCAATGAAAACAGGAAAAGAATAGGTTGTGAGAATCGGTCGGTGCTTCACAAAAAGAAGATTCTTGGAATGAAAATATAGTAGCATCACTGATTCGCCACCTTTCCTTTGTCGATACAGAAGAAGAATGGCAGAAGTGAGTAGCCTGGAGTGAGTTTTTCTTCAAGAAAGGGGAAAAAGGGCTTCAACGAGCGTTCCAGTGAAATGATGGTTGCTTCGTCCAGTACAACTTCGAGGACACTTTACCACTGGTGGTAAAGGTGTGGGTCTTGTGATATGACGGGTCATGATAGTGGGACGCTGATAACCCACAAGTATAGGGGATCGCAATAGTTTTTGAGGGTAGAGTATTCAACCCAAATTTGTTGATTCGACACAAGGGGAGCCAAAGAATATTCTCAAGTATTAGCATGTGAGTTGTCAATTCAACCACACCTGGAAACTTAATATCTGCAGCAAAGTGTTTAGTAGCAAAGTAATATGATAGTGGTGGTAACGGTAACAAAGTAAAGACAGCAAAAGTAATGTTTTTGGTATTTTTGTAGTGATTGTAACAGTAGCAACGGAAAAGTAAATAAGCGAGAACCAGTATATGGAAAACTCGTAGGCACCGGATTAGTGATGGATAATTATGCTGGATGTGGTTCATCATGTAACAGTCATAACATAGGATGACACAGAACTAGCTCCAGTTCATCAATGTAATGTAGGCATGTATTCTATACATAGTCATACGTGCTTATGGAAAAGAACTTGCATGACATCTTTTGTCCTACCCTCCCGTGGCAGTGGGGTCCTATTGGAAACTAAGGGATATTAAGGCCTCCTTTTAATAGAGAACCGGAACAAAGCATTAGCACATAGTGAATACATGAACTCCTCAAACTACGGTCATCACCGGGAGTGGTCCCGATTATTGTCACTTCGGGGTTGCCGGATCATAACACATAGTAGGTGACTATAGACCTGCAAGATAGGATCAAGAACACACATATATTCATGAAAACATAATAGGTTCAGATCTGAAATCATGGCACTCGGGCCCTAGTGACAAGCATTAAGCATAGCAAAGTCATAGCAACATCAATCTCAGAACATAATGGATACTAGGGATCAAACCCTAACAAAACTAACTCGATTACATGATAAATCTCATCCAACCCATCACCGTCCAGCAAGCCTACGATGGAATTACTCACGCATGGCGGTGAGCATCATGAAATTGGTGATGGAGGATGGTTGATGATGACAACGGCGACGAATCCCCCTCTCCGGAGCCCCGAACGGACTCCAGATCAGCCCTCCCGAGAGAGATTAGGGCTTGGCGGCGGCTCCGTATCGTAAAACGCGATGAAACTTTCTCCCTGATTTTTTCTCCCCGAAAGCCAATATATGGAGTTGGAGTTGGCGTCGGAGGGCCACCAGGGGGCCCACGAGGTAGGGGGGCATGCCCAGGGGGGAGGGGCACGCCCCCACCCTCGTGAATAGGGTGTGGGCCCCCTGTCCTTCATCTTTGGCGAGGATTTTTTTTATTTATTCTAAGATATTCCGTGGAGTTTCAGGTCATTCCGAGAACTTTTGTTTTCTGCACATAAAACAACACCATGGCAATTCTGCTGAAAACAACGTTAGTCCGGGTTAGTTCCATTCAAATCATACAAGTTAGAGTCCAAAACAAGGGCAAAAGTGTTTGGAAAAGTAGATACGATGGACACATATCAGACGCTTCTTCAGTTACTTAACCCCAGGTGGAGTTGGGTCACTGACACTTGGGCCCAATAGGCATCTGGGCCACATGTCAGTTACGCAACTGCACCCGCAGTTAAGTCACTGAAGCTCAGTCCGGCCACACCGAGGTGACCAGTGAGTCTCGACTGTAGCACCTCGTTGTGATTTGGTGGATGGCACGCGGGCCCGGATGCTTTGATGTCCCGCATGTAGATAGAGCGGCTAGTCATATACTGTACAATAGTAGTTTGGATGACAGACGAGGAGCTCCATCTGGGTTTATTGGTCCAAATGATAATCTGTGGCAAATTTTGACTATAAATTTAACTAACCAAATGTTCATGCATGTCACAAAAAATTACATCATTGAAAACTATGTTCAAATATGAATCAAAGGATATAATTTTTGTTAACATTCACTAACATTTTGTCAGTTAAATCTTTGGTCAAAATTTAGCACAAATTACAAAGGGGCCCAATAAATATTGTACTCTCACATTTTGCTTTGATGATACTCCCACATAGAAAATATAAATAATAATGCATGTTGGGGCAGCCCACGTTTCCGATAATTTTAGCCGTGGGCTTGTTCACAAATTTTACGAGGTGGTGGTTGTTCATTTAATGGAGGGTCTAGTACCAGAGTTGAGCGATACACAGTGAGACCTGGCACACTGTAACACCACTTGGAATAAGCGGGTAGCTTTCTCAAAACAATCAACAACTCAAAAAAATGGCGAATTGGCATGTACACAATTTTAAATGATTGTTTTGATGGAGTGAAAAAAGAAAACTACCCCACTATACGTATATATGTAGGCCAGAGCCTCCACGCTTGCTTGCTAGGGTTGATCTATTCACACACTCTCATCCTCTCCAGATCTAAACAACATAGCGGTGGTAACACTGTCTTCCTATCCTCACCGCTGGTTACAGATCCGGACGTATCCCCCTCCGTCAGTGAATGGGAGGAGGGGCAGCGTTTAGGCCATCGTCGACAGCGAGGGAGGAGACCCACTGCTGGCCGCACCATTATCTCTGGCCGAGCGCCGGCACAGGAGGTCCTCCGATCACTTCATCGCTGCCCTAGTGTGGGCGAATCCGGCCTCCCGCCGCCCACCTATCCACATCCCGACGACCTTCAGGTATATCTTCCTTCGAAACCGACCTAGCTCTACTTCCCTAGCTCGCTACATTACTGCATGTGCATCATTTTCTACCTCTCAACCCCTCTCGATTGGATAGTCGAATGTCACCTATTTTTTTATTCTTAGAGGTAAAGCTACTTCATGGAGTAGAATCTTGTACTTGGTTCAAACAAGAAATAAAGGGGGGGGGGATTTATTATGTACATTGGACTTGGTACAAACAAGAAGGAAAGGGGGTGAAAGTAGTACAGAATTGTCATCCAACCGGTCTCTTGGTTGAAAAGGGAAATATAGGGGAAACGTTGTACACAGTGGTATGACCAGCACTAGATTTGCTATCCACACATAGGAGTAGGTGGCTAGAGTGAACAAAAATGGGACCAACCCAGATACGTTTCTTGGATGTTTGTTTCTCGGGGCAACAAACTCTAAATCACCACTTTATGCCCTGGTTTAGGTACATGCTGCTGGACTGCTGGTGCACCCACTGCCCCATGCCCTTGTACCAAATATTTAGCTGTTCTTAATCTAATGCCCCTGGTAAAATGAAGCCATGCCAGTGTTATAAGCCATGACAAGTTTAGCCAATTGTTTTTGCCAGTAATTGTTTGAGACTTTGACTGTTTCCTTTGTAGCTTTTTGTGCAAACAGGGATATCCATTTCACCTCGTTGTTATTGTGACCTTTAGATGCACTGCACAAAACACTTCTTAAAAGAAGTGACTTTTGTGCTGTTTAACTGGAATGTCAGAATGGAACTATTGGTTCATTTCAGTGGAACTGCATAAAGGGAGATATGTGTTCCCATCCTCATCATCCAAATTGGCACCATAACCTTCCTTTAGGTAAGAATGATATTTAATGCATGTGTTCATCTCTATTTTGCGTCTGCCATGATAAAATAATGCTATTGTTTACTAGTACACTTGTACTCCCTCAGTGACAAAACCAATTCTGAAATAGAAGGCCAATCATGTACTTGGTTTCCCAACTGGTGAGGAGAAAGAGAAACAGAGCATGAAGAGGAGGAAGAAGAAGAATAAAGAGGAAATGGAGATCACACGATGGTACCGTCCTATGTTATCCTGACATCTTGCTAGTGGTATTGTATTGCCGTGTTGCTACTAGTCTTAATTTACATGGAAGACTAGCAAGATGCCTGTGTGTTGCATGTAACATCAAGATGCATTTGTATGAGTAGTTTATCTTATGAGACAAAAGGATGAACGAGGGAAGGCCTTATTTGCAAATGTGGAGAGGGGTGTGGGTACCTTTTTGCAAAATTGCCATAGTTTCCTTCCTATCCGTCAGATATAAATCGGACGGCCTATATTGCAGGATGGCAGGCATACCATCATGACCAACTCTGTTTTTATAAGAGTAGAGTAGAGATAGATAGACAAATGTATCCGAGTATTACTTGGGTTGACGACACATCATACTAATTAACTAGATTCTGGATGCATATGTGACCCAGCTCTACATGATCAACAGTGCCAAGGTGATCTTGCTGAAGCCGAGGCCTCAGTCGAGGCCATTCAAGGGCTCCGGCAACATCTACCTTACATGTGAGACAATCCTCCAGGGAGCCCTTCCACTTCTGATGTCTCTCCTACAAGGTCACTTAATTAATTAGGAGGGCTTTAGTAGCACTAATTTATTGCTGCCTAATTTTCCTGTCAGAGTTAAACAAATCTTTAGTAGCACCCTATGCGGAATCATGTATGTGTGTATGTGTGTCTGTGGAGGTGAATCATGTGGTGGAGCAGGGAGGGAATCTTGGTAGTGTCATGACATAATAGTGTTATTGTTTTGCATGTCAATTTATTACCATTGGTTCAATGAGGCAATGTTTTGCGTATTGTCCATCATGATTTTGATGCTACTGTTAGTGTAATATGGTAATGTCTTTCTATCCTTTCTCACTAAGATATTGAAGGTTTCACCCTGTTCCTACTTGTGCAAACAGGGATCATGTTGTGCTAATCATACATTTTAGTGGAACTACACAAGACAATACAATGAACTGTATCCCAGCCAGTGCTTTAACTCTGCTGGAAGTTCTTGATAATATTTCGATATAATCTCACCACTAGTAAACATGGGTGATTTCAACCATACATTTGAAGTGCACAAAAATATGTACTATTTAGTGATTCAAGTGAGTGCTTTGTCATCTCTTCTGGGACTACATGAATAAGCTTTTTTGCTCAGGTTTGCTGTCATCTCTATTTGTATCGTGCTATTGTCATGAGAAACTCCTTTGTCTTTGCACGTTAAAGTTTTTCAACCTATGATACATGGCAATGCTTTGAGTGTTGAGCTAATTGGCACTGATTAAATAAACTAATACCTCTCTTTAAGCAAGACTACTATGTTGCTAACTTTACCCATTAAGATAATGAGGGTGCTTCTATTTGTTAGTGTATGTTTCATCAACTAATCCCACTATTACAGTAATCTCACTCTCTCAATATATGTGCCAACAGGAATGCTCGCTTTTGGTGGAACTGCACAAAAACTTTGGTTTCTTCATTGCCTCGACTGCCTCCTTCCTTTCCTGTCAGTCGCTTATCTAGGCTTGCTTAATTCCTTTCCGGTCAGTCACTTTGGTTATCTCGGCTTCCAGACAAAGGGAATAGTAATTTATATGCTACCTCACACATGTTGGTACTGGTCTTTATCCTGATTATTGTGTTTGTCATATGCATTGGTAATTTGTTATTGTGCTATTGTTTTCTGATTTCATAAAGGAGTAACTTGGAGCCTGAACTCACATGCAAATAGTTACATTGGGCGATTTTAGTAGAACTGCATAAAAAGATCAGATGGACAGATACTTATGCTGCTGTTATGTACTCCAAAGTTCGCTCAAACAAGCATCGATGTTGACAATAAGAAGTGCCTATATTCATTCAAGTATCAACCGGCGTCAACCAGTCCTCAAACTCCAAGTATTAGGAGAGTGAACACCAAAAATATTGCTTGGCGCATAGCCTAGAAAAATGCAGTCCAGTCTTTGGTCCCAGCACATGGCTTTTGGTTATCGGCACATATGGTAGCGAACTGTATGTCATGGAGTCTAAAGATTCCAGACAAGTTGGTTGATGTGTATATTCATCTGGCACTTAATCAGTCTGCACGCCAAGGATGCTCCATTTCAGTTGAACTGCACAAAAAATTTGGGTGGTTCATTTTATCAACCGCCTCCTTTCTTGTCTGCAATGTAGAATTTTGGCGAGCTACAGGACCAAGATGAGCCAGTAAACTAGTTGGATTAAAGTAGTGGCCAAGTTTCTCAAACCTCCCTCGGCGCGAGGCCACTATTTTGAGGATAAACCAACAAGAAAAGTTCAGATTGTCTGTGCTGCCTCTTATGTACTTGAAAGTTTACTCGTACAAGCACTAGTTTTAGCAAGAAGTACCTCCGACTGAACACCATTTACCAGTCTGTACCCAAGATAATTAAAGTTTTTCCATGGATGATATTGGTTGTGATGTCTATCATTTGGATGGATAAACATACTGAACATGTGTATATCTGAATATTTTTGTGAATTATCTATGAATATTGTCTTGTGATCTATCAATCATTTGGATGCATAGACATGCTAAACTTGTGTATATATGAATCTTTTGAGTTGTTGATTGTGAATGTTGGCTATGAATATGAAAGTGTCCTGTGAAACTGAGTTTGATACGAAAGTTCACCTTTCCTATTGTACTTGTGTGTGAACTTGTTAGTATGTCTACTGTGGGGTTTGTGACGTGTGGGAGTCAACAGCACACTTTCTTCCCGAGAAGAATTGCACCTTCTTGTTAGGGTAGCAACGGCGCATCAGCTCTTTTTCATCTTTTTGCTATGTCTTCCCCCCTCCCCCGCTCAACCCCTGCCATAATGTTTTCGGCCTCAAAAACATAGTACTGCATTGTTTTGGGAGCTTGATGAAAAATCGAGTGCTGGTTTCTGTAGGTTGGCCTGCCAAGAAAATGGGCTGCTGGTCCACCACATACTGGGAGGCTAAAAATACAAGTTGTATGGTGCAGAGGTAGGTAAAAACCACCATCGAGAGCCATCCACTAAAAAAATCGCATCTGATGTGCTTCTTCAGTCGGGCTGCCGGCCCCCTCTTTAATCCAGGTTGCTCCATTCCCCAACCGGCAGCACATGACGGAAGTTTATTTCCCCCTCGCGCCTACCAAGGGATTGAAGAAGCGCGGCATCGAATCCAACACCGGTGATGGCTACTTGTCCAAGTGATTTTCAGATAAGAAACTGCATGTTTCAGAGGCAGAGCATTTAAATCAAAAGGCACTTTTCAAACATGGATAACAGAATGTTGGAAATTTTTTGTAAAAAATGGAACTAACAACAAGTTAACATCATGCTGATCAACATTCATGTATAGCACATCTTCATATGATGCAAAGTCAAAAAGATATGCTATTTTGAGAATGGCAAGACAATGTTGAGTGTGCGAAACACTGGGTAAACTAGGGATGAAATTTTGGAAAGTGTTAGATATTTTTCAACTGCACTAGTTGGAATCAAACCCGGGCAGTACAACTTTTGGGTGAGAGGGCTGCAGCCACCAGGCTAGTGCGGTATGTTCGAAAGAATGAAGGCGTCTTCCCCTGCTCTGGTTCTTTCCCGTCCGTGTGCGCTTGCCATGGCGCCATCGTATGTCGTTGTCAAAATGCTCAACAAACAAGAGGAATCCGGAGAGGACTGTACACCAAGAGACTGACAGTGGGGACCCACTAGGTCCAAGCCGTACGCAAGCAAGTGCCCCATTGGAAAAAAGCTTCCTCCGAATTGTATACTGCCGTTGGGGCCCACGGGTTTGTCAACCTTAGTCAATAAATGAAATAAATTTCCAATGATCACTGTCATCGGGTAGATTTTTTTTAGGGGTATCAGGGAGCTTTTTTTGGTTGTTATTGTGGGAAAGGGGTATCGGAGATCTAGCTGGTATCTTTTCTTTTCAGAGGGCGAACAAGTATCAGCTAGGCCTGGTTCTTTTTTCACATGTGTAGCCAACGACATACGAAGACAGTGGTTCAACTTATTTTTTTGAGGTCCATCATGTACTTACTGTCCTATGGGCCTCCCAGCGTAGGTTTTAGTTTTTCTAACAGATCGGTAGCCCAATGTATTTTTTTTAATAAAACACAGATCTTTGTTCTATTTATCTATATATAAGAATAATAATGATGTGTCCAATTTATGTTTTCCCTTCTAACCACATTATATATTTATATTATTACTATTAGCATATATTTAGTAGAGACTTTTATATGCATTATAAAAACTCCCACGTGTTATTAACTTATAAAAGTAAATGTTTAACAGAAGTTGGCAAGGAAAATCCTGGTTATTTTTGACTCACAGGCAAGGAAAATCCTGGTGATTGCGTACAAAAGCTTGTGAACATTTTAAGGACCAATGTAATAATAACGGGCTCATTTTTGTGTTGAGAAATAATTCGCTAATTTGTTGGTTTCATATATAAAAATGTGTTGCTCAGGTTTATTTTTTGATATTAATTGCTCCTTCCAACCTAACATTATATATAGAACGAGCCCAGCTAATTCATGTATTTCAAGAAAGTGCAAATGGGCTGGGATTTCTTAGAAAATATTAAATGGGCCGCATTGACGCAAAATTATTTGTTCACCCAGTCTAGGAAATGGGCTGTAAATTCTAGAAAACATGGGTTAAATATATGCCACATTTTTGCAGGCTCACATGTGTGCCAATAGGTCGAAGCCTACGCAAGGCGTTGTCAACTTGGTCAACAAATGATTATGACATCCACAATCATTGGATTTATATCCAACAGCCAGCATCTACCTTCAATCTCTCTTCTTCCTCCAGCATCGCCGGGACCACCTGCTCCGGCCTCCAGTGGCTAGTGGCTCTACTTAGCATGCATCGCTGCGAAGCGCTACCCCACCGCCGGCTAGGCTATCCCTCCACCCCTCCACACCTCCTGTTATTCTCCACCGACTATAGCCCCACGCCGCACCAGAACTAGTTATAACCCTTGTACTCCTCTCAATCTACGAATCCACTGCCGCATCTTCCCATCTCCGGGTCGTTCCCGTCCGGGGCCTCGCCGTCGTCCATCATCTCGCTGCGCTCGGCGCGGTGTGGTCAACAAACGAGAGTCAACGGAAGAGGGTTGTACGTGGAGAGCCTGACTACTGGGACCCACGAGGTCCATGGTCGCATGCAAGAAAAGTTCCTCCTTATTAAGCTGAAAAAATGTTTCCTCCCCCTGACAGCTGGGACCCACCGGCTATATCTTCGCACGGAAGGAAGTGTCTCCTTGTTATGCGAGAAAACTATTCCTCCCGATGACAGCTGGGACCCGACAGATTTGGTGGCTGACTTGTGGGCCTACTCAGCTGATGTGTATGTAAGGCTTTGTCAACTGAGTCAACAAGATTCTAGTAGCTAGACCGTTGGATGTTAATCCAACAGCCGTGCTCCTTCTTCAACCTTTGTTCTTGCTCCTGTCTCCCGTGGGCGTAGTGCTGTCGCGCACCCGAACCAGTCAAGTTTCCCACTCCTCTCCATTTGTGACTCCACTACCGCGTCTTCCCCATTGATAACCCACAAGTGTAGGGGATCGCAACTGTTTTTTATAAGTAAGAGTGTCGAACCCAACGAGGAGCTAAAGGTAGAATAAATATTCCCTCAAGTTCTATCGACCACCGATACAACTCTACGCACGCTTGACGTTCACTTTACCTAGAACAAGTATGAAACTAGAAGTACTTTGTACGTGTTGTTGGATAGGTTTGCAAGATAATAAAGAGCACATAAATATAAACTAGGGGCTGTTTAGATAATGATGCAATAACGTAAGTATTAGTAGAGAGCCTTTTGTTACGAGAAAGTTATTTGTCCAAGGCAATCGATAACTAGATCGGTAATCACTATTGCAATTTTATTTGAGGGAGAGGCATAAGCTAACATACTTTATCTTCTTGGACCATATGCACTTATGATTGGAACTCTAGCAAGCATCTGCAACAACTAAAGATCATTAAGGTAAAACCCAACCATAGCATTAAAGTATCAAGTCCCCTTTATCCCCTACGCAAACAACCTACTTACTCGGGTCTGTGCTTCTGTTCACTGATGCCACCCACCATAAGCAAATCATGAACATATTGCAAACCCTACAGCAGGGATCCCTCACGCTTGCGTGACATGGAGAGCACCATAGGACATCACCAATAATAAAACATGCAACTCAAACCAATCACGTTCATTAATCCCATAGGACAAAACGGATCTACTCAAACATCATAAGATAGCCATACATCATTGGAAAATAATATATAGCGTTGAGAACCATGTTTAAGTAGAGATTACAGCGGGTAAGAGAGGGGTTACACCACTGCATAGAGGGGGGAAGAGTTGGTGATGAAGGCGGTGAAGTTGTTGGTGAAGATCGTGGTGATGGTGATGGCCCCCGGCAGCGTTCCGGCGCCACCGGAAGCAAGGGGGAGGGAGCCCCCCTTCCTCTTCTTCTTCCTTGACCTCCTCCCTAGATGGGAGAAGGGTTTCCCCTCTGGTCCTTGGCTCCTATGGCATGGGAGGGGCGAGAGCCCCTCCGAGGTTGGATCTATCTCTCTGTCTCTCTCTGTTTCTGCGTTCTCAGATCCTTCCCCTTCACCGTTTCTTTTATATCCGGAGATCCGTAACTCCGATTTGGGTGAATCTTTCGCCCAAATCTTTTTTCCAAAAATTAGCTTTCTTGCGGCCAAAGAAGGGCATCAACCGCCTTACGAGGGGACCACGATGGTGGGGGGCGCGCCCACCTGGAGTCGGCGTGGGCCCCTGTCTTGTGGCCACCTCGGGCACCGTCTCGCGTTGATTTCACTTCCCAAGAATCACAAATATTCCAAAATAATTCTCCGTCCGTTTTTATCCCGTTTAGACTCTGTTTGATATGGGGTTTCTACGAAACATAAAACATGCAACAGACAGAAACTGGCGCCGGGCACTGGATCAATATGTTAGTCCTAAAAAATAGTATAAAAAGTTGCCAAAAGTATATGAAAGTTGTAGAATATTGGCATGGAACAATCAAAAATTATAGATACGACGGAGACGTATCAGCATCCCCAAGCTTAATTCCTGCTCGTCCTCGAGTAGGTAAATGATAAAAAAGATAAATGAGGAATTCTACCTAGCATAATCTTGATCATATGTCTAATCATGGCATGAATATGAAGAGACGAGTGATTCAAAGCAATAGTTTATCATTTGACATTAAAAACAATAATACTTTGAGCGTACTAATAAAGCAATCATGTCTTTTCAAAACAACAAGGCCAAAGCAAGCTTATCCCTACAAAATCATATAGTTTGGCCATGCTTCATTTTTGTCACACAAAATGCTCCCATCATGGACAACCCCGATGACAAGCCGAGAAATTGGTTCATACTTTTTAACGTGCTTCAGCTTTTTCAACCGTCACGGAATACATGAGCGCAAGCCATGGATATAGCACTACATGTGGAATAGAATATAATGATGGAGGTTATGTGGAGAAGACAAAAAAGAAGAAAGTCTCACATCGACGCGGCTAATCAACGGGCTATGGAGATGCCCATCAATTGATGTCAATGCGAGGAGTAGGGATTGCCATGCAACGGATGCACTAAGAGCTATAAGTGTATGAAAGCTCAACAAAAAAAACTAAGTGGGTGTGCATCCAACTTTGTTGCTCATGACGACCTAGGGCATTTGAGGAAGCCCATCGTTGGAATATACAAGCCAAGTTCTATAATGAAAAATTCCCACTAGTATATGAAAGTGACAACATAGGAGACTCTCTATATGAATAACATGGTGCTACTCTGAAGCATAAGTGTGGTAAAAGGATAGTAACATTGCCCCTTTTCTTTTCTTTTATTTTTCTTTTTTTCTTTTCTTTTTTTCGGTGGGCTTCTTTGGCCCACTTTTTTATTTAGGCTTCTTTGGACTTTCCTTTTTTTCCTTTTTTTTCTTTTTTTCTTTTTTTTTCATGGGGCAATGCTCTATAATGATGATCATCACACTTTTATTTACTTACAACTCAATATTACAACTCGATACTAGAACAAAGATATGACCCTATATGAATGCTTCCGGCGGTGTACCGGGATGTGCAATGATCTAGCGTAGCAATGACATCAGAAAACAGACAAGCCATGAAAACATCATGCTAGCTATCTTACGATCATGCAAAGCAATATGACAATAAATGATCAAGTCATGTATATGATGATGATGGAATTGCATGGCAATATATCTCGTAATGGCTATGGAAATGCCATAATAGGTAGGTATGGTGGCTGTTTTGAGGAAGATATAAGGAGGCATATGTGTGATAGAGCGTATCATATCACGGGGTTTGGATGCACCGGCAAAGTTTGCACCAACTCTCGAGGTGAGAAAGGGCAATGCACAGTACCGAAGAGGCTAGCAATGATGGAAAGGTAAAAGTGCGTATAATCCATGGACTCACATTAGTCATAAAGAACTCATACACTTATTGCAAAAGTTTATTAGCCCTCGAAGGAAAGTACTACTATGCATGCCCCTAGGGGGATAGATTGGTAGGAAAAGACCATCGCTCGTCCCCGACCGCCACTCATAAGGAAGAGAATCAAAGAAACACCCCATGCTTCAAATTTGTCACACAACGGTTACCATACGTGCATGCTATGGGACTTGCAAACCTCAACACAAGTGTCTCTACAATCCACAACCACCCACTAGCATGACTCTAATATCACCATCTTTATATCGCAAAACTATTGCAAGGAATCAAACATATCATATTCAGCGATCTACAAGTCTATGTAGGATTTTATGACTAACCATGTGAATGACCAAATCCTGCCATCTCTCTAAATAGATATAAGTGAAGCAAGAGAGTTTAATTCTTTCTACAAAAGATATGCCCACTCTCCAACAAATATAAGTGAAGCAAAAGAGCATTCTACAAATGGCGGTTTTGTAAGTAAAGAGAAATAGGCAATCCAAACTTCAAATGATATAAGCGAAGCACGTGAAGCATTCTATAAAGCCATACTCAAAAGATTTAAGTGAAGTGCAATGAGCATTCTATAAATCAACCAAGGACTATCTCATACCATCATGGTTCATAAAAGAAAAATGAAAACTAAATGCAAAAGACGCTCCAAGATTTGCACATATCGCATGAATGAAACGAATAAGAAAAAATACCGATACTTGTTGAAGAAAGAGGGGATGCCTTCCGGGGCATCCCCAAGCTTAGACGCTTGAGTCTCCTTGAATATTTACTTGGGGTGCCTTGGGAATCCCCATGCTTTAACTCTTTCCTCTCTTCCTTTTCCTCATATCGAGACCTCCTCGATTAGACACTTCATCCACACAAAACTTCAACAGAAAAATCGGTAAGATCCATTAGTATAATCAAGCAAATCACTACTCTAAGTATTGTTTCAAACCAATTAATATTTTGTTTTTGCATTGTGTCTACTGTAATATAGCTTTTCCATGGCTTAATCCACTGATATAAATTGATAGATTCATCAAAACAAGTAAACTATGCATCAAAAACAGAATCTGTCAAAAACAGAACAGTCTGTAGCAATCTGAACATTCACCATACTTCTGTTACCCCAAAAATTCTACCAAAATTAGGAAAAATAAAAAAGTTGTACAGAAAGACAGTGCAAAAATAATCAGAACCTTTTGACGTTCCAGTTAAAAATGTAAAATCGCGCACTACAGCCAAAGTTTCTGTCCTGCACCGTACAAACCAACAAGCACTGTTAACATCCTAAAGGCAAACCTTGGAACATTATTTTTATAATACAAACGAATTGTACAAGGTGATAATTATTTTTGATGAAAAGTTTCTGTAATCAAGATTCACAAAGTTTCCGTGAGCATGAACAAAGTTCAAGGCTAGCTCCCACTTCAACAATGCTTGTCTTTCTCACTTTCACTTTCCTTTTTGAAAAGTTTTTAGTTCCCCTCTTTATTTTTTTTGTTTTTAGACTATATGAAAGAACTCAACAGAAATAAATGACTCTCTAGTACTTCCGTGTTGTCTCCCTCATAGCGCTTTCTTTAAAGCCATTAAGCTAGGCATATAGTGCTCAAGTAATGGATCCACCCGGATCCCAAGGTATATCAAAGCCAATTTTAATTAACAATGATTTGTGATTTAGTAGTGAGCACAAAGTAACATATATCATGCAACAACGAAGTCTAACTCTCTTCTTATGCATCGGCATGTCATAAAAGAACAATTCATGCACACCAAGTAAAGGCCAATGCATAGTATAAACAGTTTCTTGCAATTCTATCGTACTGGAAACATAGAGAGGTGGAGATATAGTTCCTCTCTCAAAATAATTGCAAGTAGGAGCAGCAAGCACATGCATATCACATTCATCAAAATTATCATGTGCAATAGTAAAAGGCAACCCATCGTATAATCCTTAATAAGCACAAACTTCTCCGATATAGTATAGTTGGGAGAATTCAAAAAGATAATAGGACTATCATGTGTGGGTGCAATAGCAACAACTTCAGGTTTAACATAAGGAACTATAGCAAGTTCATCTCCATAAGCATAATTCATATTGGCATCTTGGCCATAAGCATAGCAAGCATCATCAAAAAGGGATATTTCAAGAGAATCAATGGGATCATAGCAATCATCATAGCAATCATCCTTCGGTAAGCACGAAGGGGAATTAAACAATGTATGAGTTGAAGAGTTACTCTCATTAGAAGGTGGGTACGGGTAGCTAATCCGCTCTTCCTCCTTTTGTTCTTCGCTCTCCTCATCATCTTTTTCATCCAATTAGCTCACAGTTTCGTCAATTTCTTATTCCATAGCTTCCTGCAAAATATTAGTCTCTTCTTGGACAGTGGAGAATTTCTCAATAATGCAATAATATTGTAATTGTATTCATAATTTTCATAGCAATATCTAAGTATAGCTAAATTTTCTAGTCTATAAACTGAATCATCAAAATGGTCAAACGCTTTAAACATAGATTCAATCTCATAAGCACCCATAAAAGCAACAAATTCTTCTATTTGTTCCACATCATAGTAATCATATCTACCATTAGCATAAGAAGCTAAGGTTTTATTATCATTGAATTTGCATGAAAAGGGAAGGTGTGGAGCCTTCATCCTAGAGCAGCAAGTATAATCATCTATCAATCATAGCTGACGAGCATACCAACGCAACATAGAAATTTGATCACATAATAGTTTCCCTTTTTGTTTCAAGCGATAATCCCTAAAGTATTCACGTTGATCCAACATTACTCCCATTATAAAGTTGAATAGGGTTTTTCTCAGGATTATCAAAGTAGTACATAACATTTTGAACATAGCGAGCATCGAGGGTTTTAGGAGGTTCCCCATCTCCATGAGTAACAAGTACACCTAATTTTTTGGTATTTCGTGTTCCATATCCATAGCTAAAGATAGAGAACAACTTAGAACAACAAATCAAAATTACTTAGTGATAAAGCAAACAAGCACACACGAGAATATTCACCCCACACTATGACTCCCCGGCAACGGTGCCAGAAAGAGGTGTTGATAACCCACAAGTGTAGGGGATTGTAACAGTTTTCGATAAGTAAGAGTGTCGAACCCAACGAGGAGATAAAGGTAGAATAAATATTCCCTCAAGTTCTATCGACCACCGATACAACTCTACGCACGCTTGACGTTCGCTTTACCTAGAACAAGTATGAAACTAGAAGTACTTTGTAGGTGTTGTTGGATAGGTTTGCAAGATAATAAAGAGCACGTAAATATAAACTAGGGGCTGTTTAGATAAAGATGCAATAAAGTAAGTATTAGTAGAGAGCTTTTTGTTACGAGAAAGTTATTTTTCCAAGGCAATCGATAACTGGACCGGTAATCACTATTGCAATTTTATTTGAGGGAGAGGCATAAGCTAACATACTTTCTCTTCTTGGATCATATGCACTTATGATTGGAACTCTAGCAAGCATCCGCAACTACTAAAGATCATTAAGGTAAGACCCAACCATAGCATTAAAGTATCAAGTCCGCTTTATCCCATACGCAATCAACCTACTACTCGGGTCTGTGCTTCTGTTCACTCACACCACCCACCATAAGAAATCATGAACATATTGCAAACCCTACAGCGGGGATCCCTCACGCTTGCGCGACATGGAGACCACCATAGGACAGCACCAATAATAAAACATGCAACTCAAACCAATCACGATCATCAATTAACCCATAGGACAAAATGGATCTACTCAAACATCATAAGATAGAGATAGCCATTCATCATTGGGAAATAATATATAGCGTTGAGCACCATGTTTAAGTTGAGATTACAGCGGGTAAGAGAGGGGTTACACCGCTGCATAGATGGGGGAAGAGTTGGTGATGAAGGCGGTGAAGTTGTTGGTGAAGATCGCGGTGATGATGATGGCCCCCGGCAGCGTTCCGGCGCCACCGGAAGCAAGGGGGAGGGAGCCCCCCTTCTTCTTCTTCTTCCTTGACCTCCTACCTAGATGGGAGAAGGGTTTCCCCTCTGGTCCTTGGCTCCCATGGCGTGGGAGGGGCGAGAGCCCCTCCGAGATTGGATCTATCTCTTTGTCTCTCTCTGTTTGTGCGTTCTCAGATCCTTCCCCTTCATCGTTTCTTTTATATCCGGAGATCCGTAACTCTGATTGGGTTGAATCTTTCGCCCAGATCTTTTTCCAAAAATTAGCTTTCTTGCGGCCAAAGAAGGGCATCAACCGCCTTACAAGGGGCCCACGAGGGTGGGGGTGCGCCCCCTGGAGTGGGCGTGGGCCCCTGTCTTGTGGCCACCTCGGGCACCGTCTCGCGTTGATTTTACTTCCCAAAAATCACAAATATCCCAAAATAATTCTCCGTCCATTCTTATCCTGTTTGGACTCCGTTTGATATGGGGTTTCTGTGAAACATAAAACATGCAACGCACAGGTACTGGCGCTAGGCACTGGATCAATATATTATTCCTAAAAAATAGTATAAAAAGTTGCCAAAAGTATATGAAAGTTGTAGAATATTTGCATGGAACAATCAAAAATTGTAGATACGACGAAGACGTATCACCCATCTCTGAGTCGTTCCAGTCTAGGGCCTCGCCTTCGTCCATCGACCTTGGTGCGCTCGGTAGGGTGTGGTCAACATGGTCAACAAAAGAGTTCATGGAAAGATGACTGTACGTGAGAGGCTGACAGTGGGGACGCACCACACCCATGGATGCATGCATGCAACTTCATCCTTTTTACCTTGAAAACTAATGTTTTCTCCCCTTGATAGTTGGGACCCACCAGCTACATCTTTGCACACAAGGAAGTGCGTCCTTATTATGGACAAAAAAATCATTCCTCCCTCGACACCTGGACCCAGCAACTATATCTTCGCACGCATGGAAGTGCGCCCCTATCCTCCCTGACAGCTGGGACCTACCCGGTCGAAGCATTCGTACCGTTGTTTGTCTTTTCGCGAACGTGTATGTACATACTGGTCGATCGGTTGCTCTGCAACAATGAACCATGGACGAGTAAGTTGCAACACATGTCATAGTAGAGCCCCCGAGGTAGCAGTTTGGGCTGTCCCGTCTAAACCGTGTACACGTACCTATAGCCACATGCCAAAAAGTACGGCCACATACATACATACGGGCAGGGTCTCGAACGCCTACTCGCATAAATGTACGGCGAAGGCGCATGTATATGGAGAGTCAGCGATGGCGTCCTATTCATCGGCAGCCAACCGGCTGGGTTGGAACAAAGAAACTATGTCATCGTGTTCATTGGGAGGCAACAAAATTTGTCATGTTCATAGGGAGTCAACCAGCTTGGACAGAACAGCTGATTGAAACGAGGCCTGGTGTACTGCATAACGGAAGAAACGACCTTGTGTTCGACCGCCTACGGTCGAAACGGGATCCTGTTCACCAGGAGGGATGTGGCGTACCGCAAAACAGAGGAAACGGATTTCTCTTCGACCTCCTACGGTAGAAACAAGGTCCTGTTGATCGGGAGGGGTGTGGCATACCACAAAATGGAGGAAACGGACCTATTGGAGCCCTACGCGTCGAAACTGCGGTCCTGTTCATCGGGAGGTGTGTGGCGTACCGCAAAATGGGACTTCACGGGCTACTGTTCATCTCCACCGTCGAACTCCTCCAGCCTCCACCTACGACTATTCATCCACGGCGTCTCCCTCCTGCCTCCACCCCGCAACTGTTCATCCATGGGCTCCTATTCATCTAGCCTCCACCGCTCCTCCACCGGCTACTGTTCAACCAGCCCTCTCCACGGGGTCATGTTCAACCACCCCTCCACGGACTACTGTTCAACCAGCCCTCCACGGGGTCGTCCTGTTCATCCAGCCCTCCACGGGGTCCTGTTCATTCACCCCCAACCAGCTCAGTCGATCGGGGTCCTGTTCATCTAGCGGCAATGGCCTCTACTACCACGGGGTCCTGTTCATCCAACCCCCACCGGGAACTGTTGATCCAACCCACCACCCCACAACACTCAGTGTTCATCAAGGGAAGGAGGCAGCATGTTCGACCGGCTTCAGTTAGCAGCAGTAGCAAAGGAATTGCTCAATCGGGTTCATTTAACAGCCAGATCAATCGATCGCTCGGGTTTAGTAACGCGTAGCCTGTAGCGCAATCGCTCGGGTTCAATAGGCGAATTCCTTGCTCGGGTTCAGTTATAGCCCAACACCCCGCATCCACGCGCGTACGTGAACGACAGAAGTGTCATAAGCATGACAAAAAAAAATGTTTGGCCCAAAATGTCACGGATGTGACTTTTTTTGTAGTGCTCCCGCTCGGTCCCCGTCCCATCACCGTGAACACCTCCCTCTCCTCTTTGTTTAGTTTTTGGTTTAGTTTTATTTTAATATATACGTAGATGTATGTATGTTTGCTAGAATGGATGCATTATTGATTGTTGCATTTTTGTTTCATTATTGATTTTTTTTAAATCTGACAAAATGGATGCATGGATGCATTTTGCAGCGAACACCTATGAGTGGCCTATGTTTTGCCGGAATGTTGATTAATTTCCGTTTCAGCAAATTTCAGGCGCTTGATATGTCCAGTTTTAGCACATGTCATGCTAGAATTTTCCGTGGATTTTAGCATGACTTGTGCTATAAAGTAGGAAATATCGAGTGCCCGTTATTTGCTGGAACAGGAATTAAATGACATTCCCGCAACCCATAGGTCATTTTTATGTCATTACTTGATATGTGTAGCAAGCTAACTATCATTCTGTCGGGGCTCCTTGTGTGACTTTTGGTCTGTTCTTGAAGGAAAGATGCCGTCTGTTGTTGTGGGGGTCGCTTCTCTTCCTTCTTATCGTGATATACCTTGATAATGCATGAGACGAGAAGGGGAAGAGACCATCACCGACGGTCGAAATATCTATGAGGGAGTGTCCACCATATACTGTCGAAATATGAGACAGGAAGAATCTTGAATGTTGTCGTGAGCGTCGTTTCTTCTTCATTCGAAGGTGCTAGACATTTTGGTGTAATGCACTTTCGAATGAACAGAGGAGCGACCATCACCGATGATCGCAAATGTCAGAGAGGAACAATCCTGACTGTTGTCGTGGGGGTCGCTTCTCCTTCGTTCCTGTGTGCTAAACATTTTGGTGTAATGCACTCAGGAACAAGGGAGGAGCGACCATCACCGTCGGTCGAATATAGCAGAGAGGGAGTACCCCCATATACACCACGTGAGATGAGAGTTTTCAGGGAAAGACTCGACAGAACGAAAGTCAACCTGTGGTGAATAGGGATCTGTGTGTTGAGTTCCTGGTAATTTCTGTCAATTTATAATCTTTGAATTTTGAACATAAGAAATGCCAGACGATGATAGGATCCCAGAGTGCGGATACTGCTGCGATGACTGGGGTATGTGCGACAGCGCGCCTCACCTGCAAAATGGTAGGTTCTTCACCGTCAAGCTGGAAGACACCTTTGATGTTTATATGGTACGCAAAGACGACAAGTATCATGACTTGCGCTTCTTTGCATCAACATGTAATTTCCATTTTTTAATTCGAGTAGTACATTTACTTCCATGAATGACCTTATGTCTTGTCGAACCCTGGTTTTAAAGACTTTGAGAATATGGAAACAAGGAGATCTAACCGCAGGACTAAACATTGTTATGCTTTTCAAGTTAAGCTCTACAATGCGCTTAATCATTTCCATTTCGATTTCTCAAATTGGGGAGCTCTCTGTTATAGGCATGTAGATTTTCAAAGAATATGCAAATAACCATTGATATTCGTCCCGAAGATGAAGATATTGAAGATAATATCGACATTTGGGTGGATGTGGATATGCCTCCTGTCTTGCCTAAATGTGAGTTTGCCAAACTAATGTGTTAAGTAATTTATAATTTTTTATTTAAAAATATTTGGTGTTCATCGCTACTAAACTTGTTTATTTATAATTGTCTGCTTATTTCTTATCTTCAAGAAATACTCGGAAAGCTGTTGACAAGACGTACTACATGAAGGAAATATGCCCTAGAGGCAATAATAAAGTTGTTATTTTATATTTCCTTATTCATGATAAAGGTTTATTATTCATGCTAGAATTGTATTGATCGGAAACCTTAATACATGTGTGAATACATAAACAAACACCATGTCCCTAGTGAGCCTCCACTATACTAGCTCGTTGATCAAAGATGGTTAAGGTTTCCTAACCATTGACATGAGTTGTCATTTGATAACTGGATCACATCACTAGAAGAATGATGTGATGGACAAGACCCATTCGATAGCTTAGCATAATGATCGTTCAGTTTTATTGCTATTGTTTTCTTGATGTCAAATACATACTCCTTCGACAATGAAATTATGCAACTTCCGAATACCAGAGGAATGCCTTGTGTGCTATCAAACGTCACAACGTAACTGGGTGATTATAAAGATGCTCTACAGGTATCTTCGAAGGTGTTTGTTGAGTTGGCATAGATAAAGATTAGGATTTGTCACTCCAAGTATCGGAGAGGTATCACTGGACCCTCTCGGTAATACACATCATAAGCTTGCAAGCAAACGACTAAGGAGTTAGTCACAAGGTGATGTATTACGGAACGAGTAAAGAGACTTGCCGGTAACAAGATTGAACTAGGTATGAAGATACCGACGATCGAATCTCAGGCAAGTAACATACCGATGGACAAATGGAATTATGTATGTTGTCATAAGATTTGACCGATAAAGATCTTCGTAGAATATGTTGGAGCCAATATGGGCATCCAGGTTCTGCTATTGGTTATTGACCAGAGAGGTGTCTCGATCATGTCTACATAGTTCTCGAACCCATAGGGTCCGCACGCTTAACGTTCGTTGGCGATATAGTATTATATGAGTTATGTATGCTGGTGACCGAATGTTGTTCAGAGTCCCGGATGCGATCACGGATATGACGAGGAGCTCCAGAATGGTCTGGAGGTAAAGATTGATATATAGGATAATATGGTTAGGCCAAGGGGTTAAGCCCACGGGGCTTTAGGTCAATGCAAAAGGAGGTTTGCGGAAGCCAAGGGGCCAAACGCCGGAGACCTGGCGTCTGGGCCTGGGCCAGACGCCGAGGCCCATGTCGTCTAGGCCAGACGCCAAGGACTATGGCGTCAGGTCCTGTAAGTCCGACAAGGACTCTTCCTTGCGGGCAAAACCGACTTTGAGGAGGCTCTTTCTCCAAGTTTTGACCCCAGGGCCCAACAGATAAATAGAGGGGCAAGGCTAGCACCCAGAAGACATCAAGATACACCAAGCCGTGTGCCGGCAACCCCGTCCCTCTAGTTTATCCTTCGTCATAGTTTCCGTTGTGCTTTGCGAAGCCCTGCGGAGATTGTTCTTCACCAACACTGTCACCACGCCATCGTGCTGCCGGAACTCATCTACTACTTCGCCCCTCTTGCTAGGTCAAGAAGGCGAGGATGTCATCGAGCTGAATGTGTGCTAAACATGGAGATGCCGTATGTTCGGTACTTGATCGGCATAGATCGTGAAGATGTGCGATTGTAGGGTAACACAGCAAAAAACAAAAATTCCCAACCTACGCACCAGCCCAGGACCACTATGGAGACTGCATACGAGGTTTGATCTTTTTCATTACCGACTCGTAGCGCAACGGAAGTAGAGTGGATGACGATTGGTGGTGCATATCCCCGTAGCTAGGAATTACAACCTCCCAACCACGAGGATGTATACCCTCATCTTCCCCTCGGATAGCCCTCCGAGAGCTGGTCGGATAGCTCCCCGGACGTTTTCGCGGACAGCCCTTCAGGAGGTCCTTCGAAACTCGGACGGTCACTCGGACAACCCTTCGGGAGGACCTTCAAAACTGGGGCGGTCACATGGACAGCCCTTCGGGGGGCACTCTCTAACTAAGACCAAAACTACGATCTTTCTACGGAGTTGCACACATACGGTGTCATATATCCGGCAGGGCTTCGCCAGCAAGAAGTTGTCCCCACCGAAACCCAGACAGCCTTTCGGCTCTATGAAACTATTTCCCGGGGAAGGAGAGAGAAGCCAGATCATTGCAATGGCACTTGTATGTGAGAAAGAGTGATTTTGGGCAGCCCCCTGCACCTCTATTTATAGGAGAAGGAGGGGTGGAGGGGCTGAAATTTCAGCCACATCCATCCATGTCATCTCCAAGATATTTTGGAGCAAAAGCCCAAAAAGGTGGCTTTCCAAAAAGTAACCCCAAAAGCACTTTCACTATTCACGACGACATTATTCAGCGTCCGTTCGAACTGAAAATATTTATGTGCGCTTAGAACATTTCCAGAACCCACTAAAATAATTTTCAACGCATTCCGGAACAATTCCGGATTAGTGATTTTCATCTGCGAAAAGCATCTGAAGTGGTTTCGGCAGCTCCGGAACATTTCCTCTTTTTATCTCAGAAAATTCCCAGAAGTCTCCAGAATAGTTCTGGCACCCTCCAAGAATAATCAGGCATGTCCAAGAACCAATTTTACTTAATGGAATACCCCGAAACAACTTTTCAGTTTTACGAAACTATTTCGCTATTCTCTCTCCGGAACTCTTCCGTTGTCTCCAAAACTTTTTCGCAAATTGCTCTTAGACTCCCTGTCTAGTATTCAGCAGATAGATGACCCTTAAGCATGTGACCCTATAGGTTCGGTGAAGTATAGACATTACCGTTACCCTTTCCGATCAATGATCAATATCGGAGCCATGGACACCCATATTGACCCCTATACCCAGACGAATGAATATTCGAGTGAACCTCGAGTTGCCATGTGCTATTCTTGTTGCTTCGTGATATGTTGCAAATACCCTAGGTGAGATTTACTTGCATCCCGGTGGATCAACAACTTGTCCACTATGCTAATTACCTTGTTACCGGTTTTGTTCTCTTTTCTCGTTTCCGTGTTCCGGCATCCCTGTGATCAAATCACATTGTGTATCTGGCTAGACGATGATGGATACCGTAACACTGAGAAGGCCTAAGAATATCTCTCCATCGTCGGAGGAGCAAATCCCAATCTTGAGCTATCAAGTTACTTGACACACTTTTCCATGAACCCGTAAGCCGCCATAATAGCCACCTATTTACGGATGACGTTTAACAAACCCCAAAGTTCATGAAGCAAGTACGAAAAAACTCGATACTCTCATGGTCTATGGAATTATGCAAACATTAACCATCTCTGTGTTATTAACCATAAACTTATGACGAATGTATCTCATATCATAACATCAAGGGAAAACTTTGTTTTTGCCACTCTAGCTTTTGCCTACTTTGCTTATGCTACTCTAGATTTTAACATATCTCTTTTGCCACTCTTAGTTTTTGATAATACATCACAAATGCCATTCCGTGGCAAAAGCGATAAATTTTCATTTCACTTTTGCCACTCTTAGATTTTGACAATGTATCACAATTGCCACTCTAAAATTATTGCTTTTGCCACAGAATGGCAATTGTGATATATTGTCAAAAACTAAGAGTGGCAAAATTGAGATGTCAGATTCTAGAGTGGCGTAAGAAAAGTGGTCAAAAACTAGAGTGGCAAAAACGAAGTTTTCCCTAACATCAATCGGGTCTATTCAACACAAGTGTTTTCCTAACATTGTGCCCTTAAAATTGCCGGCATAGTCATGCCCATGATCGGGAAAACAGAACCATCATGCAACACATGAGCTAGTGTTAGAGGCGAGACTGAGAATACATTTTACCGTATGTTATTCCACACATGCATATGAGTCTTCCTCGGAGACTCGTGTTATTGCAGACTCGAGAACCATAGTGGTTATAGCATGGAACATAAACATAATTATGAACATGGAGATAAATAATAGCATTTATTATTGCCTCTAGGGCATATCTCCTACAGACTCCCACTTGCACTAGAGTCAACAATCTAGTTGATGCTAATGCACATTATACCTATGGCAAACCGGTGTAAAAAATGCTTCGCATGTGGTATAGCCTAATGTCTATCGGATCTGACAACTTCAGCTCCGTGTGTATGTCCGCATATCCTTGCGTTTTCACGCTTTCACAAAATTCATATTTTGTGCGGACTTGGCTTTGTATATATGTGAATCATTGGTCGAAGCCTAATTCCTCAGACTGAGCTATGGAGCAACTATCTGCAATAGTGTCCCATTGACCAAAGCCTTCTGGGAACCATACTAATTTCATGAATGAACTATATGATTCAACATCTTTGTCTCTGTCGCTTCTAAAGTGGCAACATACTTCGCCTTTGTTATAGTATTCGCCACAGTAACTTGTTTGGAACAATTTCCAACTAACTGCGCCACCACATTGTGTGTTACACAAAACCCTCAATTTAAATCGAAAATTGGATGGAGAAAGATGAAGACTATATCGGCATAACCTTTTACAACGAACTCTTCATGATCTCCACTTGCGAGAGAACATGTCATCAGTGCTACTTTAGTACGCAATGACCTTTTTTGACTGTTGTCCCATGATCAGTACTTTTGATCACTTTGGTATCTATACTCGCAACAGCTTGGGAGTATTGGACATATCTGGTTGTTTTACATACTTGGGAATACATGATTAATCCAAACACAGGAGTGTGTGGAATCTCCATCATGTATTTTGCTTATCGATGTTTTTGGACACCGATTCTTGCAAAAACTCTGTCCATGTGACTTCGGCAAGAATCACTCCTTGTCGTTCTTAGTGCTAAACGGCTTTAGCATCTTGTTAATATGTATTTTTGCTCAGCCCCATGAGGTAAATCTATCTGCATAGATCATTATGCCTAATATCAAGGCTATTTAGCCCAAGCACTTCATCGAAAAACTATTTTCAAATGAAGTCCTAATTCGTGTCAAGAAATTTATTTCCAATTAACAATGTGTCAAGCACACAAGGTTTTTAGAAATATTATTATGCCCCCACTTACTTTCTTGAAACCACAAGCATCTTCATTACCCATTGATGAAGTCAAACCCCTTTGACGATTCAATCAAAAATGAAGATTCCAACTCCATTTTGCCCTGTTCTGTCCATTACTGGAACTTTGAAGCTAGCATACTTGCTAGCATCCTTTGGACCGAAAAAATACTTTGGATTGTATCACATACAAGTCCTAGGTTGTATTTCCATTTCATGGAAATTCCTTTGTCATCCATGTTTCACATCTCATGTTTGAAATATGTATTAATTGCTAGATTAACCCGAACCGACTTTAAGCATTACTACGGTGAGACAATCTCATTGTAGTCAACTCCTTGAAGTTGTTATTGCAACAAGTCGAGCTTAATGGATAAAATATTTTTATCCATATCAGTTTATAGTCCCATTACAATTCGTTAGACTCCAAGTCTTTCAGAGGGTTTATCAAGATTTAAATCTTGAATCATTTATGGAAAATATCTTCTATTATATTGGCATTTAGCTAATTCCGGGGTGAGGGCCCATCAATGCTTCCTTGTGTATCGTAGGTATACTATTGTCTAACAACAATATCTCATCTGGCAAAATCCTTTGCCTCGGTATCACTACTAGGAAAAGGCCTACTAGTGGCGCACCAGTTTTGCCTACTAATGGCGCACTACTGGTGCGCCACTAGTACCACGCCACTAGTATTAAATACTAATGGCGCACCACTGGTGCGCACCATGCCGTGTGCCATTAGTATAGACCAACATGCGCCATTAGTATGCCTCCCAGGGGGCCATATTTACCCATGTGCTTTGGCATACTAATGGCGCACTGTGGGGTGATGCGTCATTAGTATCCTTTGGCATACTAATGGCGCACTTTGGGGTGATGCGCCATTAGTATGAATATTAGATATTTTTTTTACTTTTCTGATTTTTGCACAGGTTACAAAATATATTATTGGACAGAATATAGACAGCACCACACAGCAACAGCAGATTCATCGAATACAATAGAAGATTAGTCTCCGAATACAATTCTTCATATTAGTCTCCGAATTCAAAAGACCGAACAAAGATACAACATTACATGTCTCGAGACCGCGAGTAACGAGTTTGTCTTCACATTACAAGTCGATATCAATCATCTAAACTACCATCACATAGAAGAGAGCTGCGGTCATCACGATGAGCATCATCGCGATGAAACTAGTCTTCATCCGGTTCCTCCAACGCTCCCTCGCCTCTCTCGCTAGATAGCGCGTGTATCTAGATTCCGCCAACGCCCTAGTGGTGTACCCTTTGTAACTGTTACCGCTGAAACGGTGAACCTGTCTCCGACACTCCTCCCAGTTGTTGTAGACTCCGGGAACCTTACCCTTGTACATGACATACGACGACATCTCTATGCACAAGCCAAACAACAGACAATACATAAGGAATATATAAGTATGCAACAAAAGGATCGGAAGAGAAAATCAAGACATTAATAGCACGATTCATGGTCCTACTAATAAATAGCATCGATTACATCTAAGTTCAATGACTGTCCAAACCAAAGAGACATACAAGTTCAATATATTAGTAGTTCTGCAAAAAAAAGTAAAAAAATATATACTAATGGTGCACTATGGCACAGTGCACCATTACTAGTTTAAACTAGTAATGGCGCACTATTACACGATGCGCCATTAGTAGTTTTACAAAAAAATATAGTAGTGGCGCACTGCGTGGCTGGTGCGCCATTACTAGTTAGAACTAGTAATGGTGCACTCCGCCCTGGTGCGCCATTAGTATGTTTGGAAAAATAATAATAAAATTTTTTTTTACTACTGGCGCACCATGTGTCTGGTGCGCCATTAGTGTCTTTCACACTAATGGCGCACCAGCACATGGTGCGCCACTGCTATATAGTAGTGGCGCACCACATGTCTAGTGCGCCATTAGTGGCCATTTCATCTATAGCCCTTTTCCTAGTAGTGTATAGTGGTGGGGGAATACCCAATGACTTGGGATACCTTGCAAAGTAGCAATTGTCTTATTTGGAATAGGTCTGTAACCTTTTACACAAGCTCCATATTCCAAATGTTAAGAAAAAATATGACATGGTTGGGCGTACCATACCATGTCGTCATTTCAATAGACCTGATGGAGCTCTTTTTAGTGTAAAAGTCGTAGTTTCCAAAGCATTACTCTTTAAAAGTGATAATAGCAAATTTATTTATGTCATCTTTGATTTTACCATGTCATAAATGGTTTGATTACATCTTCACAGACATTCCACTCATAGTGGTGTTCTGGGAGGTGTAAGTTATGAAACTGTTTTCACAACTCATCAGACATTCGCTAAACTTGTAACTCAAATATTCCTTTCTGCAATCAAATTGCAGAAACATAATTTTCTTGTTACAATAACTTCTACTTCATTTTTCAAAATCTTTCGAATGATTTCAAAAGATCCATACTTGTTTCTCATCAAGCAAATATCCATATATCTACTTGAATCATTTCTGAAGATAGATAAATCCACTACTTGCAACAACATTTATTGAACTACACACATCAAAAATGTATGATCACCAATAAGTTTGTTGCTCGTTCCTTATGGCCTGTGAACGGTATTTCAGTCACTTCACTTTTCGGAGGAAAGTTGCAAGTGTCACATGATTCAAAATCAAAATACATCATAATGGAATTTTTCCATGCGGGTTTCTCCAATGTGACCAAATGCAGTACCAGACATGTGTAGTATTCTCTTAGTCTTGCGACATTTAGCGTCAATGTTATGGATGTATCATTTTACCATCAATATTCATAACATACATACCGTCTTGGAAGGAATCATGGCACTTCATGTTATTCATAATACTAAACAACAATTGTTCTTTTATGAACAACCCTTTTGCAATGAACATTGTGCAATGGGCTAGAGTGTATGAAACTCTAAAATGAATATGAAAGTAAAACACAGAGGTAATATGTTAATATCATTATTCATAACATACATCTCATTCATAATGAAAGTATGGCCCTTATGTTTATTCATAATACTGAACATCAAAAGTTCTCTTATGACAACCTTCTTGCAAGATACCTTATGCAAAGGGCTAGAGCATGTAAAGCTCTAAAATTAATTATGAAAGAAAATACATAGCTAATACACCGATGGTAGTAACTTTTACTATGTTCCCAGCACGTATTAAAACCTCATTCCTGGCTAGTCTTTTTAGGCCATAGTAGCTCTTACATCGATTTGCAACAGAATTCAATTGAAGGGGTATCTTTGTGATTAACTCACAATACACAAGAATTAGTTATTAAAATGTTTAACCATAATTCCCACGAACTATATCTTTGACCAGCCTTCTATACATCAAAAACTTCTATGACATTCATACATGAGCTGGATATTCCAGTCTTCTTTCTTTCTGCCTTTATACTTATAATAGTTTAACTTTTAGTATTTCTCCTACTCTCAGAAGAAGCACCCAACTTAAGAGTGGCGTTTAGCCCTGGACATCCTAGGGGTGAAATTCTCACTAACACCCTTTTGGACATTCCCTTTCTCTTTAAGTGGTTGTTTTATTCATCATCATCACATGGCAGGCGTTCTTGTGGATCCCTCTCCTAACAGTAAACACTTTACTAATCCTTTGCAAATAAACATTGCTTTATTTGTATCTGAAAACGATTTTTAGTTCCATGAATATCACATAACTATCCCAAACATTCGAAGTTCGGGTCTCATGGAAGCAAACATTTTGCACTTGAGCGTAACAGAATTCTAGCTTTTGGATCGAAGGACGAGGGTCACATCATCCATAGCATTTGCGGGAGGATACCAAAAGTTTGCGATAGGACAGAGTCCTTCTCAGCACTCTTGAGGACAATACTCACATTATGTTACCAACCATAAAAATTTAACCAGATATTTAATAGCTATAGAATTTTAATAGGAAGGGTGGAAATGCGGCCATTATTCTATAACTATTATGCAAATCACACTTAGACAGTGTTCATAATTAATTGCACTTAGAATTAAACAAGTCAATTCTACAGTGTGCTCCCACTCAAATCAATATCTCCGATAATTGACTATGAGTGATTCAAGACCCGCATTTCCATTCAATGCCACGCTTCAAGATGAACTCAAATGGTGCAAACTTAAATCGGTAGGCAAACTTACCGATCACATCTCTATGTGATTTTTGTTCATCTTTCGATGTGTGTGTTCTGAGCTCAGGATTGTCCTGCCTGAACGTCAAGACAACCAAGTGATCTCGCTGCAAGATCTCAACTCACCCGCCTCACACTTCTCTAATCGTTCGCACCCATGGAGATCATGTCATACCCCGAAGAGATAGGTGCCGTGACGGTGCTACACTTGGGAGAACACTAACTACTTGATATTTTAAGTGAGAGATCACCCAAATAAAAGCGACTACCGTGCAATCAAAAAGGGTGAATCGTAAGGGATAAACATCTCATGCAATTCATAATAGCATGATATGGTATAGCCCTTTCTAACGAAGAAGTCTTTCATTTCTTTGTCTTCGGCATTTGCGTCGGTGTTCACCTTCGCAAAGATTGTCACCACCTTGTCTATGCACCAGATAATATTGCTATCTCTATAACTAATAAAATAAGTGCATTACTTAAGGTTGACACGCAAGTCATTAAAGTGACAATCATATGGCTCGAGCCATCATGCGAATCATGACGCGCAGGTCATGTTAATCAAATTACATCATATAGTCATCTCGTACATAATCAATTGATATCAGCACTGCTATACCACATCACATGCAAACCATCCTACAAAACCAAGTTAGACGCCTCTAATCGGTTCATGCAAAAACTTATTTTTCGTGGCTTCTAAGGTTTCGAAACAAATCGAAGCTACCAAAGTCCATCATCAAGTATGATAATTCAAGTCGCTAGATTTACTTTGCAGGGTGTATGAAGCACGAGATAATAAAATCTTGAACCCCGTACTAAACTTCGTCGTACGCATGATCCCCGTGCAGATCATATCTGCATTGCCCTTTCGTCTGTGAAACATCCATCTTTCTTTAACTATGTTGGAACCCAAAGAACTTCTAGCACTTCGTTGATCTATCAATCACCATACTCAGGAGCATCATGAAAGGATCGTTGATTGCCAGAACTTTGTGAGATTCCACCATGCTTTCAAGATCATGATTATGCAAATTCAAGGGAAGTAACAAGAACATCGGGTAATAGATTTCATCTGCTACCCGCACAAATAATTTTTAGTAATAGAACCCATCTACTACCTAATTACACTACAAAAAAAGACACATCCGTGACATTTTGGGCTGAACGAATTTTTTCTGTCATGCTTATGACACTTCTATGAGGATAATTGTGACAAAACCCGGTATCATCATAGATGTGGTGGGATCCTTCTTCTATGACAAAAAAATCATGACAGAAAAACCCATAGGGTCCGCACGCTTTTCGTCCTAGGCGGGCTGGAGACGCAGCTGCATGACATTCTTTGGGCTGTCCATGACAAAAAAATCGTGGTAGAAGCAAGGGCGAGTAAAATATCGGGGAGTTCTTGGTTACGGTGGGTGGTCGGGGGCCGAGCGATGCATGTTTCTCTTGTACACGTACGCACGTGGGTGCGGAGCGTTGGGCTCTAACTGAACCCGAGCGATTGCTTGCAGGCTACGCGTTACTGAACCCGAGCGATCGATCGATCTGGCTGTTAACTGAACCCGATCGAGCAATTCCTTTTCTACTACTGCTAATTGAAGCTGATCGAACCTGCTGCCTCCTTCCCTTGATGAATAGCGAGTGTTGTGGGAGAGGGGGTGGGATGAACAGTTCCCGGTAGGGGGTTGGATGAACAAGATCCCGTGGTAGTAGAGGTCATTACCGCTGGATGAACAGGACCCCGGTGGATCAAGCCGGTTGGGGGTGGATGAACAGGACCCCGTGGAGGGCTAGGTGAACAGGACCCTGATCGATCAAGCCGGTTGGGGGTGGATGAACAGGACCCCGTGGAGGGCTGGATGAACAACACGACCCCGTGAACGACTGGTTGAACAGTAGCCAGTGGAGGGCTGGATGAACAGTAGCCCATGGAAGGGTGGTTGAACAGGGCCATGTGGAGAGGGCTGGTTGAACAGTAGTCGGTGGAGGAGCGGTGGAGGCTGGATGAACAGGAGCCCGTTGATGAACAGTCACAGGTGGAGGCTAGAGGAGGTCGACAATGGATGAACAGTAGCCCGTGGAGGCTGGAGGAGGTCGACGGTGGAGATGAACAGTAGCCCGTGGAGTCCCGTTTTGTGGTACACCACACCCCTCCCAATGAACAGGACCCACGTTTCGAACCTCGCTCCAACACAAGTCCGTTTCCTCCGTTTTGCGGTACGCCACACCCTCCCGATCAACAGGACCGCGTTTCGATTGTAGGCACTCGAACACAAGTCTATTTCCTCTGTTTTGTGGTACGCCAGACCCCTCCCGATGAACATGATCCCCTTTCGACCCTAGGTCGTCGAACAAAAGGCCGTTTCCTCTGTTCTGCGGTGTGCCAGGCCTCATTTTGACCGGCTATTTACTCCAAGTCAGTTGCCTCCCGATGAACACGATGACGCAATTTCTCCGTTCCGACCCAGCCGGTTGGCTGCCGATGCCTCTCCATGTACACGAGCCATGGCCGTACGTATGCTCAAGTAGGTGTTCAAGACCCGCCTGTATGTATGTACGTTGCTGTATTTACTTCCTTGCACCATGGCTGTACGTATGTGTACATGCTACGTGCTCGCTCTATTACGATACTTTCGCGTCTCTACTACGACACGTGCCCTTCCTTACTCTGCCACGGTTCATCATTGCAGCCTGCTGACAAACTGATCGACGGCATGTACGTACATATTCGCGACTAGGATGACAACGCTATGTACGCTTTGATCAGGTGGGTCCTAACTGTCAGGCACTTCCTTGCATGCGAAGATGTAGCTGGTGGGTCCTAGCAGTCAGGGGAAATGTTTTTTTCATGAAATACGGTGGCCCGTCCAGTGGGTCCTTGCTGGCAGGTGGAGGAATTATTATTTTGCGCGTAATAATGAGGCTCTTCCTTGCTGCGATCGTGGACCTAACTGTCAGCCTCTCCACGTACAGTACTCTTCCGATGGAAGTTATTCCTTGACCACATTGACCACATCGCGCCTAGAGCACCAAGGCGATGGACGACGGTGAGGCCTAGGAAGGGGACGACATGGAGCCGAGGAAGATGCGGCAGTGGGTGCCCACGCGGAGAGGAGTACGAGGGTTGACGGGTTCGGCTGCGGTGTGAGGCTGCTATCGCTGCAGAATAACAAGCGTTGTGCGTGAGTAGAGGGATGGCTTGATCAGAGGTTGGAGTCGGGGGGTGGTCAGGCCTACGAGGCAACAGAGCCGGCCACCGGAGGCAAGAGCAAGCGGTACAATCGGTGCTCGTTTGGGCGGCTGGAGCAAGAAGACCATAGGTTGAAGAAGCACTACAACCGTTGGATGGACATCATACGGTCACTGGAGGTAGAATCATTCATATTGACTAAGTTGACAAAGCCCTCCGTCCGCGTCAACTTAGTAGGCCCACAAGTCAGCCTCCCACTATGGTGGGTTCCAGCTAGCAAGGGGAGTCTTCATTTTTTTTGTGCTTAATAAGGAGGCATTTCCTTGTGTGCGAAGATACAGCTGGTGGGTCCGAGCTGTCAACGGGGGGAACATTTTTTCATGAAATATAGAGGCCCTTCCGGTGGGTCCCTACTGTCAGGTGGAGGAATAATTTTTTTACGCGTAATAGGGTTGCACTTCCTTGCTATGACCATGGACCCAGCTGTCAGCCTCTCCACGTACAGTACTCTTCCAATGGAAGTCGTTGACCACATTTACCATGCCGCGCCGAGAGCACCAAGGCGGTAGACGACGGTGAAGCCTAGGAAGGGGACAACGCCGAGCTGGGGATGACGCGGCAATGGATGCCCACACGGAGAGGAGTACGAGGGTTCACTGGTTTGGCTGCGGTGTGAGGCTGCCATCGCCGCAGAATAACAGGGGGTGTGGTGAGGAGAGGGATGGCCTGGCCAGCTAATGGGGGGATCGACCCTGGGTAGCCTCATCCAGACTTCAACAGTTTTTAAGATATCGGGGCTGGCCAAGCCCCTCAGCCCGACTAGTCGCAAGGCCGGCCCGTGGGGCCGGCTAGTGCCAAAGGGCCACCTCCTAGAATGAGGTGGACCCCAAGAAGGAGGCGGACTCCAAGAAGGCGGCGAACTCCAGAAGGCGGCGAACTCAAGAAGGCGGCGAGGGCATGGGCCGACTCTAACCAGGCGGCCCTTTGTCCCCTCAAAGTTTATGCCCACCTGCTATGACAAGACAGGGCGTGGACACAGTGTGACCCGCCACCCCCAAATCCCGGGCGGAACGTGGCCACCATACAGATGTACCAAGCGGACACCCCTCGCCTGATGTAGTACGGTAGCCATGCGGCCCATGACGTCGCCTACATCAGACAGGGCCATGCTCCCACGACAGGCGGTCGGTGTGGCCTGCAGAATACAGGCCCCACCTGTTCGCGTATCGTCAGAAGGCGGCAAGGCCAAAGCAGGCGGCCACAAGGGGAGGCCGACTCCTAGCAGGCGGTCATCCCTCCCCTTGGAGTCTGTGCGCCATTAACCAGAAGGGACGGGGTGTGGCTATAGTAATCGCCTGCCAGGCAGTGGTACTGTAGCCATACGCCCCCGACCAAGCTACCGTCATCAGAGGCGAGGCTACAGTCTAGTATAGTCCTCCTGGCCCACAGGCAGTGGGCCCTACCTGTCGGCCGAGTTCACGGTAGTCGGTGGGGCCCACCAGGCGGCGGGCCCCAGCGGTCGGCGGAGAAGCCTGAGCCCAGAGACACTGATCGCCGATTCCTACAACCAGCAGGATTGCCATTGTGCCCCTTGGGGGTTGAGGGAGTCCTGGACAAGGGAGTGTCCGGACAGCCGGACTATCATCGTCCGCCGGACTCCAAGACTACGAAGATACAAGATTGAAGACTCCGTCCCGTGTCCGGATGGGACTTTCCTTGGCGTGGAAGGCAAGCTTGGCGATACGGATATGTAGATCTCCTACCATTGTACCCGACTCTGTGTAACCCTAGCCCTCTCCGGTGTCTATATAAACCGGAGGGTTTTAGTCCGTAGGACACAACATCCATTACAACAATCATACCATAGGCTACCTTCTAGGGTTTAGCCTCCTTGATCTCGTGGTAGATCCACTATTGTAATACACATCATCAATATTAATTAAGCAGGACATAGGGTTTTACCTCCATCCAGATGGCCCGAACCTGGGTAAAACATCGTGTCCCTCGTCTCCTGTTACCATCCGCCTAGACGCACAGTTCGGGACCCCCTACCCGAGATCCGCCGGTTTTGACACCGACATTGGTGCTTTCATTGAGAGTTCCTCTGTGTCGTCACCGATAGGTTCGATGGCTTCTTCAATCAACAACAACGCCGTCCAAGGTGAGACTTTTCTCCCTGGACAGATCTTCGTATTCGGCGGCTTCGCACTGCGGGCTAATTCACTTGGCCATCTGGAGGAGATCGAAAGCTACGCCCCTGGCCGTCAGGTCAGATTTGGAAGCCTAAACTTCACGACAGACATCCGCGCAGACTTGATCTTCGATGGATCCGATCCGCAGTCAAGGGTGCCGCACTGTCGCGATGGGCACGATCTAGCTCTGCCGCCGGTCAGTGCCTTGGAGGCCGCACATAATCCACTCCGACCCATAGTTCGGAGCCGATCGCGCAGATCGAGGACGAGTGGCTGGACACCGCCTCGGGAGCTGCAACATCCGCGGCGATGGAGCCGAACACTGACCTTGTACCCCATAAAACTCATGACTCCGAGGTGCCGGACTCCCTGCCGGACTCCGAACCTCCTGCGCCCCTGCCAATCGAATCCGATTGGGCGCCGATCATGGAGTTCACCGCTGCGGACATCTTTCAGCACTCACCCTTTGGCGACATCCTAAATTCGCTAAAGCATCTCTCGCTATCCGGAGAGCCCTGGCCGGATTATGGCCAGGATGGTTGGGATGCAGACGACGAAGAAATTCAAAGCACACCCACCACCCACTTTGTAGCCACTGTCGACGATCTAACCGACATGCTAGACTATGACTCCGAAGACATCGACGGTATGGACGACGGTGCCGGAGACGAACAAGAACCAGCGCCTACAGGGCACTGGAAGACCACCTCGTCATATGACATATACATGGTGGACACCCCAAAGGATGGGGACGGCGAAGAAGCAGCGGAGGCAGATTCCTTAAAGAAACAGCCCAAGCGCCGACGTCAGCGGCGCCGCTCTAAATCCCGCCACAGCAAGAATGGAGATTCCGGCACAGGGGATAATAACACCCCAGAGAGTGCCGAAGACAATCCCCTCCTGCAAGATTCAGCGCAGGAGGATGCAGAAGCAAGCCCTCACAAGAGAGCGGCAAACGAAGAGGTCGAGGATGATAATTACATACCTCCCTCCGCAGACGAGGCAAGCCTCAACGACGACGAATTCATCGTGCCTGAGGATCCCGTCGAACAAGAGCATTTTAAACGCAGGCTTATTGCCACGGCCAGTAGCCTAAAGAAAAAGTAGCAACAGCTTCAAGCTGATCAAGACCTGCTGGCCGACAGATGGACCGAGGTCCTTGCGGCCGAAGAGTATGAACTCGAACGCCCCTCCAAAAGCTACCCAAAACGCAAGTTGCTCCCCCGCTTAGAAGAGGAAGCATACATACCTTCATCACCAGCGCACAATACGGCCGACCGACCACCCCGTGGTCGCGATAGGGAGGCATCCAGGCCTTCCATCAAAACCGTACCCCAGCATCGCTCGAAAAGTACGAAGCCACGAGGGAACGCGCCGGACTTGCGGGATATATTGGAGGATAAGGAAAAACAATCCAGATCTATCTATGGATCACGTGGGCGCCCCACGACCCACGACGAATACCGTCAAGCCGGATACAACAACTCCGGCCGGGCCAAACACAGCAGACAACGCTCCCTTGAGCTATGTCATGATATTGCTCAATACAGAGGCGCCGCACACCCGCTATGCTTCAATGACGAAGTAATGGATCATCAAATCCCTGTAGGGTTCAAACCCGTAAACATTGAATCCTACGATGGCACGACAGACCCCGCGGTTTGGATTGAAGATTATCTCCTTCACATCCATATGGCCCGCGGCGGCGATCTCCACGCCATCAAATATCTCCCGCTCAAGCTTAAAGGACCAGCTCGGCATTGGCTTAACAGCCTGCCCGCAGAGTCAATTGGGTGTTGGGAGGACCTGGAAGCCGCATCCCTCGACAACTTCCAGGGCACATATGTGCGACCACCAGACGCCGATGACCTAAGCCACATAATCCAGCAGCCAGACAAATCAGCCAGGCAATTCTGGACACGGTTCTTAACAAAGAAAAATCAAATCGTCGACTGTCCGGATGCAGAGGCCCTCGCAGCCTTCAAACATAACATCCGCGACGAGTGGCTATCTCGGCACCTAGGACAGGAAAAGCCGAAATCCATGGCAGCCCTCACATCATTAATGACCCGCTTCTGTGCGGGAGAGGATAGCTGGCTAGCTCGCAGCAACAACCTCAGCAAAAATGCTGGTAGTCCGGACACTAAGGACCACAATGGCAGGTCGCATCGAAGCAAAAATAAACGCCGTGTTAACGGCGACGACAAGGAGGATACGGCAGTCAACGCCGGATTCCAAGGCTCTAAACCCGGTCAGCGGAAGAAGCCATTCAAAAGAACCACTCTGGGTCCGTCCAATTTGGACCAAATACTCGACTGCTCGTGCCAGATACATGGCACCCCCGAAAAGCCAGCTAACCACACCAACAGAGATTGTTGGGTATTTAAGCAGGCAGGCAAGTTAATTGCCGAAAACAACGACAAGGGGCTGCACAGCGACGACAAAGAAGAGACCCGACCGCCGAACAGTAGAGGATAGAAGGGTTTCCCCCCACAAGTGCGGACGGTGAACATGATATACGCAACCCATATATCCAAGAGGGAGCGGAAGCGTGCACTAAGGGAAGTATATGCGATGGAGCCAGTCGCCCCTAAGTTCAATCCATGGTCCTCTTGCCCGATCACTTTCGATCGAAGAGACCATCCGACCAGTATCTGCCATGGCGGATTTGCCGCATTGGTCTTAGACCCAATCGTCGATGGATTTCACCTCACGAGAGTCCTGATGGACGGCGGCAGTAGTCTGAACCTGCTTTATCAGGATACAGTGCGCAAGATGGGCATAGACCCCTCAAGGATTAAACCTACAAAGACGACCTTCAAAGGCGTCATACCAGGTGTTGACGCCAATTGTACAGGCTCAGTCACACTGGAAGTGGTCTTCGGATCCCCGGACAATTTCCGGAGTGAGGATTTAATCTTCGAAATAGTCTCGTTCCGCAGCGGCTATCACGCTCTGCTCGGACGAACCGCGCTCGCAAAGTTCAATGCGGTGCCGCATTACGCATACCTCAAGCTCAAGATGCCAGGCCCTCGTGGAGTCATCACGGTCAACGGAAATACGGAACGCTCCCTCCGAACGGAGGAACATACAGCGGCTCTCGCGGCAGAAGTACAGAGCAGCCTTCTAAGGCAATTTTCGAGTCCGGCCATTAAACGGCCGGACACGGCCAAACGTGCCCGGAGCAACATCAACCAAGACCACCTGGCACGTTCCGAGCACGCGTAGCAATGCGGCCCCAACCCCAGCCCTCGTATGATTGCAAGACCAACCCTCCGTGTACATCATTACGCTCTGGAGATACCATGGGCCTAGGGGGAGGGGCACGACCACAACATACCCAGAGTGCGGCTCGACCACACCAGGGGCTCACAAGTGTGTTGCTCTTTTTTATTTTCTATTTTCCTTCTTTGTATACACAGGACTCCGTTCACCAGAGGCCCTGTCCGGCGGCGAACCGCCGAACTCATGATGCAACAGCCAGGGAGGGAAAAAGGCTGCAACAAACACTCAGGTGGTCTCCATTACGAGCATTAAATTTGATTATATACACCAGTCCGCAGCCCACCCCTGGAGGGGGACATGTTTATTTAGTCCAATCCCTTGCTTACCGCACTATTTGTATCATTCCGCACTCATAGCAGAATTCCTTGAATAAATAATGCAGCACTTTTGGCCTGTAATTGCATTACTTTACATATATGTTCACTAATGACATCTTACCCCCGTATATTTTGGTACGGCCGAATACACCAGGGGCTTATGTTCCCCGCATTATGGTGTGATAAGTCCGAACACTTTCACAAGTGCGGCACCCCGAACTTATAGCATTATATGAATCGGCTCTGAATCATGTCTTGGGTCAATAGTTGGGTTTGCCCGGCTCCCACGTTTTGATGCCTTACGTTCCGTTCTGTCGGCTAAGGTGGCACTGGGAGAACCACTGCGATTGCGCCCCGGTTGAGCTGGGCGAGCGCCTCAGTGGAGAAAGCTAAAACTGACTGTCATGATAAGGCGAGAGACTGGTCGCTGTTCGAGAGGTCTTTTCGAGTCCTTAAAGACTTATGCCGCTTCAAGCGAAGAACCGGATAATGTCCGGCCAAGGCGTGGATAGCGCCCCGAACTCGGTCTTCCGAATACTAGGGGCTTCACCGAAATTTAAAATTATAGAATTCTATGGCAAAATGAGAGTGTTCAAGCATTATAAGTCCGGTTGCCTTGTTCGTTGTGTTGAGCGCCTCCCTAGATGGACCCAAAAATGGGAACAAGAGTGATCAAGTTTATCCCGAACACCCCAGCACTCGTGGCTTGGGGGCTGAAGCCGACGACTTGCCATCTCTCAGATTTTATAAATGGTCGCACAAAAGGTAATATTTTAAATCAAACAAGCGTTGCTTAGCGCATATGAACAAAGTTTTCAGCGTACAGGATAATACATAGCGAGTCTACTCAATAATTACATCTCTGGGGCACTCATCCGCAATCTTGTGGGCACCCTTCAGGACAGTCTTATAGTACATCTCGGGCGTACGATACTCCTTGCCCGCTGGCGGCGTGTCAGTGATAAGCCTATCCGCATCCAGCCTGCCCCAGTGCACATTTGCGCGGGCAAGGGCCCGACGAGCGCCTTCAATACAGGCGGAGTGCTTGATGACCTCCACCCAGGGGCACGCATCCACCAGCCGCCGCACGAGGCCGAAGTAGCTCCCAGGCATGGCCTCTCCAGGCCACAGCCGGACTATGAGGCCCTTCATGGCCTGCTCGGCTACCTTGTGGAACTCGACCAGCTGCTTCAGCTGGTCGCTAGGGGGCACCGGAAGGCCGGCCTCAGCGTACTGAGACCAGAAGACCTTCTCCGTTGAGCTCCCCTCCTCGCCACGGTAGAATGCGGCGGCATCGGATACACTGCGAGGCAGATCTGCAAACGCCCCTGGAGAGCTCCGAATTCGGGTAAGTGTCAGGTAGTTTACATTAACATGCTTGCTTTGCATGAAAAATGCCTTACCCGCCGCTATTTTCTTCACATCCTCAACCTCCTGAAGGGCCTTATGGGCCTCGGCCTTGGCGGCTTTGGCACTTTTGAGAGCCGAGGCAAGCTCGGACTATCGAGTCTTTGAGTCGCGATCCAAACTCTCATGCTTTTCCATGAGAGCCTGGAGCTCTTGCCGCACTTCCGCCACCAGCGCCTCTTGCTTCTCTCGCTCTGCCCGTCCCACGGCCGCATTGCGTTCGGCCGCGGACGCAGCCTCCTTCAGGGTTGCCACCTTGTTCGTGGCCCCTGCAGTACCCACGTTATCGTTGTTATTATTATTGCAACCTAAATCCTTTTCTGTAAGGTAACTATTCAAAGTGGTGTTACTCACCTTCTTTGTCCTTGAGCTGCTTCTTGGCACGGCCGAGCTCTTGCTCGGACCGCTCGAGGTCCTGCTTCAAAGCACCAACCTCCACAGTCAGTGCGGCAGAGGTCAGTAGCGCAGCCTGCAAACCCATATTGACATAATTTTTTAGCAACCCGGCGTATATCTTGTTAGATCGTCAGTCCGGCTTTTCTTTCCGAACACCAAACTGAGCATCAGGGGCTACTGTCTATGCGGTATTACATTACATAATTTTAACTTCTTACCTCAAAGCCTGTTAGAAGGCTACTGCAGGCTTCGGTCCGCCCGCTCTTGGCGAGCTGAACCTTCTGAATCACCGCACTCATGATGGTGCGGTGTTCTTCCTCAATGGAAGCACCTTTGAGCGCCTCCAGTTGGATGGAGGCCGCCGGCGTCACGGTCTTGCCCTTCTTCCGAAGGGGCGGCCTGCCGGACTCTGGAACCACTGCAGGTTCCGTCGTAGAGTCCGCGCAAGGTCCGGGAGGCTGCCTTGTGGCGCCTCCGGAGCCTCCTCCTGATGGGTCCTTTCTCGGGACCCCACCTCGGTGTCCTCAGCGGCGCGAGGGGTGGAGGCGGTCGGGATGGAATCTACATCCGACGGAGCCAACGACCCGCTCGATGAAGCGGGGAGATCATCATCGGCCGGACTGTAGGCAGTGTGCGGCATTAGAAGGACACTATGTGACATAAAAAGAAATTATAAATCATTCAGGAATCAGGATACTTACGATCTCGCCGGAGGCCTGGCCCTTGAGGGCCATTCTTCGCCGCCAACGTTGGCGTTGGCGGAGCTGTCCGGGGGAATAGTCCTTCCCCTCTTGGACCCTTCGGCCTCCCCTGTTGGGGAAGCCTTCCTCTTCCTCTCTCCCTCCTCTGGGAGAGAGTCTTCTTCCTCCTCGTCGTCTTCGGGGGAGGAGTCCGCCTCGGAGTCGTCGGACACCTGAAAACGGGAACTCTTTCGAGTACCCGTGGCCACCTTCTTGGCCTTCTTCTCCGGCACCACATGCGGTGCCGGAACCAGCAGCCCCACTAGACGGGCGTCCACTGGGTTTTCTGGCATGGGAGCCGGGCAGATGAGCTGCTCGGCCTTCTTCATCCAGTCCTATCAAAGGAAAAGGGAGATTGAAACCCGCTTAGGGTCAAACTATTAACAACAAGTGTCCTGTAAAGGGGTAGAATCACTTACCTCGTCAGCTGGATGCTGCGAGTGAAATCTGTGATCTTCTGTCGTGGATCCGGAGGCTTCGGCGCCCTTGAACAGCACCCTCCAGGCGCCTTCGTACGTCGTGTCGAAGAGCCCGCTCAACGCCTGGTGCTGTGCCGGATCAAACTCGCATAGGTTGAATGCCCATTCTTGGCATGGGAGAATCCGGCGGACGAGCATGACTTGGACCACATTAACAAGCCTGAGCTTCTTGTTCACCAGCTTCTGGATACAGGCTTGGAGTCCCGTCAGCTCCTTCGAACTACCCCATAGCAAGCCCTTCTCTTTCCAGGAGGTGAGCTGCACAGGGATACCAGATCTGAACTCGGGGGCCGCCGCCCATGTAGGGTCGCGCGGCTCGGTGATGTAGAACCACCCCGACTTCCACCCCTTGATGGACTCCATGAAGGCCCCTTCGAACCAGAGGACGTTGGGCATCTTGCCCAACATGGCGCCTCCGCACTCCGCCTGCGTGCCCTTCACTACCTTCGGCTTGACATCGATGGTCTTGAGCCACAAGCCGAAGTAGGGCTGGATGCAGAGGAAGGCCTCGCACACGATGATGAACGCCGAGATGTTAAGGATGAAGTTCGGCGCCAGATTATGGAAATCCAGGCCGTAGTAGAACATGAGCCCCCGGACAAAGGGGTGAAGTGGAAAGCCCAGTCCGCGGAGGAAGTGGGGGAGAAATACGACCCTCTCATGGGGCCTGGGGGTGGGGATGAGCTGCCCCTGGTTGGGCAGCCGGTGCACGATGTCGCCGGAAAGGTATCCGGCGCTGCGCAGTTTGGCGATGTGCTCCTCCTTAACGATGGAGGCCAACCATTTACGTCCCGATCCGGACATGGTCGGAGAAGGTTGAGACGAGATGCGCGAACTTGGGCGCTGGAGCTCGAGTGCGCGGAGATGGATAAGCAAAGGAGGAAGAAGGCGTAGGTAAAAAGGCGGATCCTTATCCCCTTATATATAGGCGGACGAAGACTATGCGTCCCCACCGGCCTGGTAAAACTCGCTTATCTCCCAAGCGCCACCATCAATGGCGCGGTTGGGTTACCCACGTCCGTATTGATGAGAATCCCGGAATAAGGGGAACACGATCTCTGCTTCGACAAGACGTGCCAAGGAAACCGCTTCGCTAAACGCGCTGAGGTGGTATAATAAAAAACGATTCAAGTAAAGGCTTGGTAGTGGCGTGACGTCACGCTACAAGATACGTCAGTAGATTGAACCTGTGTACATGATATTCTCTCTACGGTGGGATGTGGAAATTATTTTGCAGAGCCGGAAACTATCCTGGTGTTCACAATCTTCTATGGATTATTCGGAGGAGGAACCCGCCTTGCAATGCCGAACATTATGCGCGCTGGACTCATCGTCATTGAAGCCAGGTTCAGGGGCTACTGAGGGAGTCCTGGACTAGGGGGTGTCCGGACAGCCGGACTATCATCGTCCGCCGGACTCCAAGACTACGAAGATACAAGATTGAAGACTCCGTCCCGTGTCCGGATGGGACTTTCCTTGGCGTGGAAGGAAAGCTTGGCGATACGGATATGTAGATCTCCTACCATTGTAACTGACTCTGTGTAACCCTAGCCCTCTCCGGTGTCTATATAAACCGGAGGGTTTTAGTCCGTAGGACATAACATCCATTACAACAATCATACCATAGGCTAGCTTCTAGGGTTTAGCCTCCTTGATCTCGTGGTAGATCCACTCTTGTAATACACATCATCAATATTAATCGAGCAGGACATAGGGTTTTACCTCCATCAAGAGGGCCCGAACCTGGGTAAAACATCGTGTCCCTCGTCTCCTGTTACCATCCGCCTAGACGCACAGTTCGGGACCCCCTACCCGAGATCCGCCGGTTTTGACACCGACAGGGGTAGGCCTATATAAACCCCCAAGGCTCACCCATGCAAAGGGTTCAACATTCTAGCCACCATACACCCATGTAACTAGGGAAGAGGTACAGCTAGCCTTGCCTTCTTCTTCCTCTAGCCGATACAGCTCGAGGAGCACTCTTGTAGCTACTCTATTTGAGCATAGTCACCATGTGGAGACTCGCAGAGCAGGATTTGGGACGTTATCTCCATGGAGAGCCCCGAACCTGGGTAAGACCCGACCTAGTTTGAGGTCTTGCCTACTCCCGCTTTTAGAGCCCGGCAACGCACTCCTGTCCCCACATGTGCTAAGCCATCCCTTGGCATATGTCGAGGAAATACCACGACATTTGGCGCCCACCATGGGGCTAAGTGCACCGTTAGCCGGAGATATGTTCTAGACGGGAACCCGTTTCCTTCCTAGCGAGCGCGGCCAGTCTGGTGTGCCAGATGGCACTTGCGCCAACATGTTGTGCGTCGCGGAGGCCACCTACACCGCGAGCTCCCTTGCCGGTCTCCTCAGAGGAGTCCACCTCGCTGATGAGCCCACACCTGACGCGGGATCGGCAGCTCCGAGAGCTGCCTCATTGACCTCCTCGGCAAGCTCCACATCGCCAACGAGCTCGCCTCCGACCTGGAGTCTGTCGGCTCCACCGACCTGCCCGTTGAGATGCTCATCGACTCCAACCTGGCAGGCGCTAACGTCTACCCCGACCACGTAAAGATCGTTGATGACCCGCTCCCCCTGCGGATAGCACCACCAGCGCCATCACCGTCACGGAGGTGCTAGTCATTAGTTAGGACGGAGCCTCTGCGGGAGCCAGCTGGGATCCGCTGCAGGCGTCCCTACGAGCCCTCGCTGCTCTGGTCGTGGAAGGCGTGGATGATGTGATGCTAGAGGAATACCGTGTCTCGCTCCTCGACAACGCCAACCAGTTTCCCACCATGAGGCGCCTCACTGATGCCTACCAGCATGAGATGGACCGCGTCGTAGGCGGCACGCCGGCTGCTGGAGAGCCCAGCCGGCTGGCGCAGTCCGACAACACAGTTCAGCCATCGCCGACATGTTGGGAGCTGACCGCCCGGTCTACACCAGCCCCATGGAGAACCTGCATGCCGCCCAGGCGGCAGCAGATGAGTTGGACCACTTGGAGGGTGACGATAAGCGCTGCATGACGGAGCACCTCCAATAGCTCCTTGATGCGGCTGTCGTGCAGTAGGAAGCCGGCGGTCACGTGGTGGAACCCGACATGCAAGACGAGAACCATCCCCCTCGCCGCGAGCATGGTGCGACTTCTCGGTCCCCAACAGTCGGCAGTCACGGTCGGATGAACCCGGAACCGGCGGCCAGCCGCATTCGATGCACGCACATCATGATCGAGCGTGACCAAGACGGCCGCCCAAGAGCAGTGGAACGGTGGGATGATTGTCCGCCTCCCCCACGCAGAGAAAGGCACCCCTCCCCGCCGCCTTTCGAGCATCCGACTCTCGGAGTCCGGCTGGGCCACCGCGAAGGAGTCAGAGAGAATGAGGACCGCCACCGAATCGACCGACTCGCTCGATCCCTGGCGGTAGAAGAAGAAGATGCAGTCGGCCCGAATTGTTTTGGCCCCCGCATACACGACGAGCCCTTTCCCAAAGGGTTCTCGCTTCCACGAGACACTCCCAAGTACAACGGCTCTGTGAAGCCGGAGGATTGGTTGGTCGACTACTCCACGCCCATCAACATAGAAAACGGCAACAAGCGCGTTGTCGTGAAGTATGTTCCGCTCATGCTCTAGGGCACAGCCGGACATGGCTGAACAGCCTCAAGCTATACAGCGTCAATAGCTGGCTTGACTTCACCAAAGTCTTCATCCGCAACTTCACCAGCACCTACAAGCGGCCGCCCAAGCCTCGCCAGCTTTCCATGTGCGTCCAAGGCCCAACCGAGTCCACCCGCGACTACTTAACGCGCTGGGGTGAGCTGCGCAACTCCTGTGAAGGGGTGCACGAGGTTCAAGCCAGAGAGTACTTCACCGCCGGGTGCAGAGAAGGCTCCTTACTCAAGCACAAGCTCCTCTGCACGAGCCAGCCACCCTAGATGAGTTGCCGATCATAGCAGACAAGTATCCCACGGCGACTCTTCCATGAAGTCAGAACTCCGAGTCGACACGCCCCAGAAGGTGCTCCCTCCGGCTCCCCAAACGCCGGCTGGTGACACCAACCGGCGCCAGTGGAACGACAACAAGCACAAGGCCCAGCAGCCGGCTTCCAACAGTCGGAAGGTAGCAGCAGTTGAAGATCAGTAGCCGGCTGGGCAGCCCGCCCCCAAGCGTCAGCGGAACAGCAAGGGAGCATGCTGCCCGCCCTCTCCTTGGAACAAGCCCTTGACGCCCCATGGAAGTTCCACAGCGGCGCAAAGCCATCCAACAACACCACGCAGAAGTGCAACTGGCTCGCTCGGATCACCAAGGGTGAGGCCCTCCCGCCTCCCACACCAGTCGGCCCTCCAGCTCCGGCCGCTTAGCAGCCGGCAGCTCGACCTGTCGGCGCCATCCAAGATGAGTTCCCTAACGAAGATGCCACCTATGCCGTCTTCACAAGTGAAGCTGGCTACAAGCACAGCAAATGGTAGCAGCACTGAGAGGTCAACACCGTCAGCTCAGAGGTTCCCACCCGCATGCACTGGTCCAAGAGGCCCATCACCTGGAGCCAAGCTGACCACCCGGCTGTGATGCCCAATCCGGGTTTATACGCCCTAGTGCTAGAAGCAACCTTTGCAATGGAGAGGTAGACCTGCCGGTTCGACCGAGTTCTCATAGATGGTGGCAGCAGCATCAACATTTTGTAGCGCGAGACCATGGAGTGGTTGGGCATCAAGGCAAAGCAGCTTCAGCCAAGTCAGACCGTCTTCCGCGACATAGTTCCCGGCCTTTCCTGCTCCCCAATCGGCAATATCAAGATTGATGCCCTCTTCGGCGACAGGGATCACTTCCGTTGCGAGCCAATCTGGTTCGAGGTGGTCGACCTACACAACCCCTACCACACGCTCTTCGGCCGCCCTGCGCTGGCCAAATTCATGATGATCCCACACTATGCATACCTGAAGGCCAAGATGTCAGGCACCAAGGGCATCATCACCATTGCTGGAGATTACCAGAAGTCACAAGATTGTGCTGCCGCCAGCAGCCGACTGACCAAGTCCCTCATCACCGCTCAAGAAAAACATCACCTTGACCGGATGGTAGCCATGGCCAGCGAGAAGCCGACCGTGCTAACTGATCCCAAGGAGGCAGAAGCAGGGGCCTCCTTCCAGCCGGCCAAAGAGACCAAGCGGATCCCCCTAGACTCGGAGCACCCGGAGATGTTCGATGTCATGGGCACTAGCCTTGATAGCAAATAGGAAGGCGAGCTTGTCGAGTTCCTCCGTGAGAATCGAGACATCTTCGCATGGTCCCCCAAAGACATGCCGTGTGTCCCGACGAATTTTGCCAAGCACAAACTGCATGTGAGGCCAGATGCCAAGCCGATCAAGGAACCCCTCCGCCGCCTGTCAGAAGAGAAGAGAACGATTGTTGAAGAAGAGATCGCCCGGCTTCTAGCAGCCGGATTTATCATGGAAGTATTCCCCCCGGACTGGCTTGCCAACCCGGTCCTAGTCTTGAAGAAGAACAACAAGTGGCGCATGTGCATTGATTACACCAGTCTCAACAAAGCCTGACCCAAAGATCCATTTGCTCTGCCAAGGATCGATCAAGTGATTGACACGACAGACGGATGCGAGATGTTGTCTTTCCTTGATGCCTATTCAGGCTACCACCAAATCAAGCTGGATCTTGTTGATTGCCTGAAGACCACATTCATCACACCATTCAGCGTGTTCTGCTACATCACTATGACGTTCGACTTAAGAAATGTCGGCGCCACCTTCCAACACAGTATGCAGAAGTGCTTGTTGAAGCAACTCGGACGCAATGCCCATGTCTATGTGGACGACATTGTGGTGAAGAAGGAGAAGCGTGGCACCTTGATGGAAGACCTCAAGGAGACCTTCGAGAACCTGCACTGTTTCAACATCAAGCTCAACCCGGAGAAATGTGTCTTCAGTGTACAAGCCGGCCAACTCCTTGGTTTCTTTGTCTTAAAACGCGACATCGAGTGCAACCCTGTCAAGATCCAGGCCATCGAGCGGATGGAGAAACCCACCAAGCTAAGGACGTCCAGAAGTTCACCGGATGTATGGCATCCCTCAGCCGCTTCATCAGTTGGCTAGGTGAGAAGGCACTCCCTATATACCATGTCATGAAGAAAACCACTTGCTTCAAGTGGAATGACCAGACGGACGCCGCCTTCCTCCAGCTGAAGCGTATGATGTCAATGCCGCCTATCCTGGTAGCTCCGGCTGCTAAAGAGCCCATGCTCCTCTACATCGCCACCACCAACCGAGTCATTAGCATGGTGATCGTCGTCGAGCGTCCAGATGACTGCAGGGTCCAGTCGGTCAAGAGGACGGTATACTACCAGAGTGAGGTCTTGTCCGCCTCCAAGCAGAACTACCCCCATTACCAAAAGATGTGCTACAGCGTGTACTTTTCCGCCAAGAAGCAGAAGCAATGTTTCCAAGAGCACTCCATCCTGGTTTTCTGCATCGCTCCCCTTGCCGAGATCATGGGCAACAGAGATGCCTCGGGCCGGGTGGCCAAGTGGGCCATTGAGTTGGCTCCCTACACCATCCTCTACTAGCCCTGCACCACCATCAAGTCCCAAGCGCTTGCCGACTTCCTCGTCGACTGGGCCGAGTCCCAGTACCTGCCACCAGCGCCGGATTCTACGCATTAGCAGATGCACTTCGACGGCTCCAAGATGTGCACCCGCTTGGGAGCCAACATCGTCCTCACCTCTCCCAAAGGTGACAAGCTGAAGTACACATTGCAGATCCACTTCACCGCCTCCAACAACATAGCTGAGTATGAGGCGCTAATCTTTGGGCTCCCACTGGCCAAAGAAATCGGCATCCACCGCATCCTCTGCTATAGCGACTTGGACTTGGTGGTCCAGCAGTCGTCCGGCGACTGGGACGCCAAGGACACCAACATGGTGAGCTACTGCTTCCTCGTCCAGTAGATGACCGGCCATTTCAACGGATGCAGGTTCATCCACGTGCCACGAGCTGACAACGATGCAGCGGACGCTCTCACCAGCATTGGCTCCACCGGGTAGGCCATAACAGCCGGCGTCTCCCTCGAGTGCCTCTGCAAGCCGTCTATCAAGCCCTCGTCGGAGTCCGACTCGATCTTCGTGTTGGCTGCCCCCGGAGCAGTCGGATCCGGTGCGGGGACTTCAGCAGTCGGCGCGGGGACTTCAGTAGTCGGCGCAGGGACTTCACCAGGTGGCCTGGGGGCTGCAGCACCAGCACTCGGCCCAAGAACCCCAGCAGGCGGCCTGGGGGCTACTGCAGTCGGCCCAGGGACTTCATCAGCACCATCTGGAGCAACCGGCCCCAGCCTTCCGCCTCCCAACCCGGCCCCCTCGTACCAGTCGTTGTTTTCATAGTGGTGGCGGCACCATCTTGGGCGCAGCCCATCCGCGACTATCTAATCAATTGCATGCTACAAGCCGACAAAGTGCTAGCCCGATAGATCCAGTGCAGAGCAGGTGCCTACACCATCGTCAACCAAGAGCTCGCCAGGCGGAGCGTGACCGGTATCTATCAGCGCTGCATGGAATCGGAGAAGGGCATGGAGATCCTCAGAGATATCCATCAAGGAGAATGTAGCCACCATGCCGCCTCCAGGTCCCTTGTAGCCAAAGCTTTCCACCATGGTTTCTTCTGTCCAACTGCTTTGGACGATGCCAAGGAGTTGGTCAAGAAGTGCAAAGGGTGCCAGAAGTTTAGCACCAAGCAACACCTGTCGACCTCCGTGCTCAAGACCATCCCCATCACCTAGCCATTCGCCGTGTGGGGTATGTATATGGTGGGTACTCTCAAGACAGCATGCGTCGGCATGACTCATCTGCTGGTTGCCATGGACAAATTCAGCAGGTGGATAGAAGCCAAGCCAATCAAGAAGCTGAATGGTCCAACTGCTGTCACATTCATCACCAACATCACTATTCGATATAGCGTTCCCTAGAGCATCATCACTGACAATGGCACCAATTTTGCCAAAGGCACATTGGCCCGTTTCTATGCGAATCAAGGCATCCGACTGCACTTAGCGTCTGTTGCCTACCCGCAGTAAAACGGCGAAGTAGAGCGAGCAAATGGCCTCATCTTGTCCAGCATCAAGCCCCACCTGATCGAGCCACTAGAGCGGTCGGCCGGCTGCTGGATTGACGAGCTGCCAGCCGTCCTCTGGAGCCTTCGGACCACGCTCAACAGATCAACTCGCTTCACGCCCTTCTTCCTAGTGTACGGTGCCGAGGCTATCAACCCCAAAAATATCAAGTTCGATTCGCCTCGGGTCACCATGTACACAGAGGCGAAAGTAAAAGAGGCGCGAGAAGACGGTGTCGACCTGCTGGAAGAGGCCCGACTGCTAGCATGCAGCCGGTCCGCCATCTACCAGCAGAGCCTGCATTGCTACCACAACAAGAAGGTCAAGCTGCGTTCTTTCCGTGAAGGAGACCTTGTGCTCTGCCTGATCCAGCGATAAGTCGGACAACACATGCTCGCAGCACCTTGGGAAGGTCCCTTCATTATCAGCAAGACCCTGGGCAACAATTCATACAACCTCATCGACGCACAGAAACACAGGGCGCGCAAGCTATGCACAGCCGGCGAAGAGATGGAGCGGCCATGGACAGTCGTCAGCTGCAACATGTGCACGCCGGGGTATCAGGCCTTGACAAACTCTAGCGCCTTGGTGGCGCCGACTCGTGCGGTGGAGACCTGCCAGGCATCAAATCGATGGACCGCCACCTCTAGCCAGTCGGCCGTCCGACTGGGAGCCCATAAGGCCTCTAATCAGACTTCCCAACCATAAGGCCTCCAAGACTTGAGCCCCGGCGTGTTGAAGCCGGTGGAGCAGGCAGCGCGTCGGCTCCAGGCGCATCATGACGGCCGTGAGCTGCTCACGCACAGTCTGAGGCCAGTTCTGAGGAATCTCATTGCCCTCATGCCGGTTCGCCTCATGCTCAGCCTCGATGGCCATGCAGACGGCAACAAAGTAGCCCGGGATGAACTCTACGCAAAGAAAGCGGCAGCGTTAGAAGACCGCACCCCGATAGCAGTCGGCGGAAAGAAGGTGGAGCGGAATGGAAAAGGGCTCACCCTCGATCTTGTCCTTGATCACGTCGTAGCCGCCATCAAGGAGCCTCTCCCTCTCAAGCCAGCTCGAGCGCTCAGTCTCGAACTCGGCCTTGAGCGCCGCCTCGTCCTCCAGGTTCTGCACCTGCTCCGTGTGCCGCAGGGCCTCTTCCGCCAGCTCCTTCTCCAGCCTGTCGCACGCAGAGGCCGCCTGGTCGTGCTCCTGCCTCATGGCCTGGAGTTGGCCCTAAAGGTCGGCCGCACGCTGGACCAGCTGGGCGTTGGCCACTACAAAGAGAAAAACAAGAAGTCGGCGTCAATTATCTACTTCAACAAAAGCAAAAACAAGCTACCGGGGAAGATCTGACCCGATTGCTCAGCAGTCGGCCCGAATGTCGGGGGATACACCCAGTGGGTGCGCTGGCGCACCCCCACTGAAGGACAAGATACTCACCTTGGCTCTGAGCCAACTTGGAAGTCCGAGTGGGAAGCTTCTGCTTCTGCGCGTTGTACGCGGCCACCCGCATGTTGTGGAGGTCCTCCAACAATCGCAAGCATTTTAGCAAAAGAACAAAACGCCTTAGAGTTCCAACCCGCCTACACAATAGCCGGCTCGAAACTCGGGGGGCTACAACCAGTGGGTGCGCTGGCGTGCCCCCACGAAAAACTACTACAAGAAGAAGACGAAGTGAAAAGGAGAAATACACACACAGACGGCCGTCCGCCTCGCCAGCATGTCGTCTCTCGGCTTCCGGATGGAGGCGTTCTGGGCGAGGAAACGGTCCTCCATCTCCCGCACCGCCTAGTTCAAGGTGGCGGGGCCGGGTTCCTCCACTCGGACCAAGGAGACGGCGCTGGTAGCCCTGGCGCCAGCCCTCCGCGAGTTCGAGGATGCGGCGTCCACCTGCCGCCTGGGCTCTGACGTCGCTCGCACGGCACGCCGGCACGTAGGGGCGCGCACCATCAAGGCTCGGCCTGCCGTCTGGCCGGTGCCGGCTGGTGGAACCTCTGGCTGGGTAAGTTTGCCGCCTCCTCGCGCACTGGCAGCCAGCTCACGCTGGTTCCCCTCCACCTCAAGAACGACAGTGTCGGGGATCTGCAGCTCCGGCGCCGGTTGATCAGCTTCGACCGCTCCAGGCGGTGTCTGGTACTGCGCCACCTCCGCCTCTTGCCGGTTGAGGGGGATGGTCTCTGGGACCCCGCCACCAGGCGGATCCTCTTGGTGCTTCCTCGCTTCCTCTTCCTCCGCCTCCGCCTGGGCCTTCTGCGCCGCCTCAGCCCCCGCCTTCGCCGTGGCCTGGGCCTCCGCATGTGCCGCTGCCTCCACCTGCGCGTCTGCCCGCGCCTTGTCCTCTACCTGCTTTGCCTCACGCGCCTCCCGCGCATTCTTCTCCCGCGCCTCCCAAAGGGCGGCAGCCGGCTTCGAATGTCGTGTGTCTGCCGAGCTGTGCATCGGGTCCATCACCGAGGTGGACAAAGCCCGCGAGGTGGGGCAGGCCGCCCTGTTCAACAGAAAATCAAAGATGAAGAAACACCTCGAGAAAGAAGAAAAGTACAAAGCCAAAAAAGGCAGGCATGCTTACCCGTATGTGAGCGGCACGGGCTTGGGCCCCGTCCGGCTGGCGGCCGCCTTCTGGGCCTCCTGCCGCTTGGCAGCCTCCGCCTGCTTGGTGGCGTCCGCCCACTCGGCCTTCTTGGCCAGGTTGCTACCATACCTGCCTCGGACGTCTCCGACTCCTCCTCCTCCGCCTCCACCAGATCCGCATACTCCGGGGCCGCCCTTTCCTGCTCCGCCTCCTGCGGAGCCGCCTGCCTCGGCGCCGCCATCTCCGTTGCCGCCTCCTCCGGTGATCTCTTCCTCGCCGCCTTCCTCCATGGCGGCCGCCCCTAGCTTGGGGTCCTTGATGTCGCTGTCCTCACGGTCCGACATCCACCTGTGACCAAGAGACGGCGGGCCTTGGCCTAGGAAACGCTGCACAAGAGCCGACTGGTCAAGTTGGAGAACAAGAAATGCAAATGATGAAGCAGTCGGATCTGACACGTACCGCGGGAGGAGGATGAAGCTGACCACCAGATCGGCCAACTGGAGGCCTTCCCAACTGGTCATCTCCTCCATCCGGACGAGGATGCTGATGATATTCAGAGGTAGTGGCTTCTTGGGCGGCTGTGGTTGCCAGTTTCACGTGATCCAGCAGGCGGCTCCAGCATGTAAGGCGGCAAGTTGATGTAGTCTACGTTCCTGAGATTTCGGGCGTAGAAGAATGACCGCTGCTAGAGCTTGGCCGACTCGTGCAGAGGAAGCGGAGGGAAGCGTGTACCAATTCCTGAACGCCTCATGGCCACACATGCCCCGCATGGAGCCGGCTCGTCCTTCGCTGTCGTACCGAGATTGAGGTAGAAGAACTACCCCACAGCTCGATAGTCGGCCGCACGCCAAGGTACCCCTCACAGAGGGAGATGAAAGCGGAGATGCACACCACTGTGTTGGGGCTGAGGTGGTGCGGCTGAAGTTGGAAGTGGTGGAGGAACTCCCGCAAGAAGGCGGAGGCTAGGAGCGCGAAGCCGCAAATGAAGTGGGCGCGGAAGACTACGCACTCACCGGGCTCCGGCAGCGGCGAGGTCTCCGGCCCGAGGATGTGCACTGCCAATTGCACGGAGCGAGGAATCCTCCGCGAGTCGACATGGTCCTGGTGAATGGTGGATCTCCCATTCACCCGCTCTTCGCCATGATGCCAGGCGGCGAAGGAGGCGTCGTCGGAGAAGAAAGGGAGAAGGATGCCGTGGCGTTGGGATAACGACAACGGCGACGTACGGTAGCAGAGCTGTGGTGGTGGTCGTGGCGGAGCAGCTGCTTCGGCGGGTGACGACAATGAGCAAGGCAGCCGCGGCGACGCTTCAACGGCAACGGAGCAGAGCAGCACCACAACAACGATAGAAAGGAGAGGGAGTGGGGAGTGGGTGCGTGAAGCGTTGTGCCCCTCCTCCTCTCCCTCCCCCTCTTTATAGCCAGTCGGGGGCGAAGCTGAGGCAACGTACGGGCATGGGATTAACTACGCCCCATGTCCCACATGACCCCGTGTTTACCGCACATTAAGGCACAGCTACAACACCATTGGAGGGCAACCGTCCGCCTCGGCCACAATATATCGCGCGCGTGGGCTGGGAGGCCGGCCTAGCCTGTGGGCGCCATGTGTGGCGCGTTCGGCGGGCGGCGCCGCCCTGACTCTCGCCATCCGGTTCGAATTCCACCAGGCGGCCGCGGCCGCGGCCGGCTACAGGCATCCAACTCCTCCCAGCCGAATGGAGCAGAAGGCGGAAGACCACTTGAGAGGGAAGCTGCTGAGGCTCTCCGGCTGCCCAAAGACGTAGAACCTCACCAGCTTCGGGGACTACTGGCGGGAGGATAGACCCTAGCACTACAAAAAAAGACACATCCGTGACATTTTGGGCCAAACGAATTTTTTTTCTGTCATACATATGACACTTCTATGACGATAATTGTGACAAAACCCGATATCATCATAGATGTGGTGGGCTCCTACTTCTATGACAAAAACTAATGACAGAAAATGGGCTTTTCGTCTTGGGCGGGCCGGAGACGCAGCTACATGACATTCTTTGGGCCGTCCATGACAGAAAAAATCGTGGTAGAAGCAAGGGGGAGGAAAATTTCAGGGAGTTGCTGGTTACGGTGGGAGGTCAGGGGCCGAGCGATGCGCGTTTCTCTTGTACGCGCGCACGCGTGTGTGCGAGGCGTTGGCTCTAACTGAACTCGAGCGAGGCGTTGGGCTCTAACTGAACCCGAGCGATTGCACTGCAGGCTACGCGTTGCTGAACCCGAGCGATCGATCGATGGCTGTTAACTGAACCCGATCGAGCGATTCCTTCGCTACTGCTGCTAACTGAAGCCGATCGA
>NC_041383.1:179321790-179381616 GCF_002162155.2 Triticum dicoccoides
GAACAGGACCCCGTGGTGTGGAGGGATGGATGAACAGTAGACGGTGGAGGGGTGGTTGAACAGGACCCCGTGGTGTGGAGGGCTGGATGAACAGTAGACGGTGGAGGGGTGCCCGTGGAGGGGTGGTTGAACAGGAGCTGGTGGAGTAGCGCGCGGTGGAGGCTGGATGAACAGGAGCCCGTGGAGGCTGGAGGAGGTCGACGGTAGCCCGTGGAGGCTGGAGGAGGTCGACGGTGGAGATGAACAATATCCCTTGGAGTCCCGTTTTGCGGTACGCCACACCCCTCCCGATGAACAGGACCCCCGTTTCGACCGTAGCACTCCAACACAAGTCCGTTTCGTCTGTTTTGTGGTACGCCAAACCCCTCCAGATTAACAGGACCCCCGTTTCGACTGTAGGAGGTCTGTTTCGTTCGTTTTGCGGTACGCCACACCCCTCCCGATCAACAGGACCCCCGTTTCAATCGTAGGAGGTCTGTTTCCTCCATTGTGCGGTACGCCAGGCCTCGTTTCCATCGCCTGTTCCGTCCAAGCCGGTTGGCTCCCACGTGTTCCGTTGCCTCCCGATGAACACGACGCATTCCATTGCCTCCTGATGAACACGATGCATTTTGTTGCCTCCCCATGAACACGACGCATTCCATTGCCTCCCGATGAACACAACGCATTCGTTGCCTCCCCATGAACACGACGACGATGTTGTTTCTCTGTTTCAACCCAGCCATGTACACGGGCCCTTTCTCCATTCTGACCCAGCCATGTACACGAGCCCTGGCCGTACATATGCGCGAGTAGGCGTTCGAGACCCTGCCCGTATGTACGTACGTGGCCGTATTTTCTTTCTTGCACCCTCGCTGTTGTACGTACGTGTACATGCTATGTGTGTGCCTCTACTACAACACGTGCGCGCCTTTACAACGACCAGTATGTACATACACGTTCGCGACCAGAATGACAACGCTACGTATGCTTCGACCAGGTGGGTCCCGACTGTCAGACACTTCCTTGCCTGCGAAGATGTAGCTGGTGGGTCCCAATAGTCACGGGGGCGAATCATTTATTTGCCCGGACGCACTTCCTTGCGTGCGAAGATGTAGCTGGTGGGTCCCAGCAGTCAGGGGGAAATGTTTTTTTGCAAAATACGGTGGCCCGTCCGGTGGATCCCCGCTGTCAGGTGGAGGAATAATTATTTTGCGCGTAATAAGGAGGCACTTCCTAGCTGCGGCCGTGGACCCAGCTGTCAGCCTCTCCACGTACAGTCCACGTCCGATGGAAGCCATTCCTTGACCATGTTGACCACGCCGCGCCGAGAGCACCAGGGCGGTGGACGACGGTGAGGCCTAGGAAGGGGACAACGCGGAGCCAGGGAAGACACCGCAGTGGATGCCCACGCGTAGAGGAGTACGAGGGTTCACTGGTTCGCTGCGGTGTGAGGCTGCCGTCGCCGCGGAATAACAGGAGGTGTGGGGTGAGTAGAGGGATGGCCTGGCCAGCGGTGGGATTAGTAGGGGGTGGTGAGGGCTCCGCCGCATCGCAGCCGGCCACGGGAGGCAGGGGCACGAGGCACGACTGGCGCTGGTTTGGGCGGTTGGAGCAAGAAGACCAGAGGTTGAAGAAGCACTACGGCCGTTGGATGGACATCGTACGGTCACTAGAGCTAGAATCGTACATATTGACTAAGTTGACAAAGCCCTTCATCCCCGTCAACTTAGTAGGCCCACAAGTCAGCCTGCCACTATACTGGGTCCCAGCTAACAGGGGGAGTATTCTTTTTTTTGTGCGTAATAAGGAGGCACTTCCTTGCGTGCCAAGATAAAGCTGGTGGGTCCGAGCTGTCAGAGCCGGCCGCGGGGAGGAGGGAGCAGGCAGTCCCACCGACGCTTGTTTGAGCGGCTGGAGCAGGAAGAGTAGAGATTGAAGAAGCACGACGGCCGTTGGATGGCCATCCAACAATCACTGCTTGGGCGTCAACCTTTTTTTAGGAAAGCCTCAACTTTGTGGAAAACAGCATACAACCCATCTGCCATTATTTTTAATAATTTACAGCCCATTTGCTAATTCTTAAGGTTTTTTTTGGAGCCCATGTTCTTTTTGTTAGCATTACAGCCCATATTGTGGCCTCGGTTAAAAAATTATATGAAATTTTGCATATTTCGGTGCGGTCCGAACTGTTTTTAATCCCGAAATTTCGACTCACATTCAAACTGATTTTAAAAATAAATGTATATCAATATAAAATCCAACAAATTCTCGTCGCATAAAAATTAATGTAATTTAAAATCTCAAAATGAAAAAAAGATATATGAAACTAATTGCCGGTTTGATGTGTTTTAAAAATGTACAGCCCATTTCTCATTACTGATGGGCCATTTTCTCGGCCATCCGAATGAAAGCTCTCCTCGTCTTGAAAGATTTGCAGCCCAACATGCCTGACAACGCGACTTACTTGGCAAATCACAAAAAAAACTGGGCTGTGGCCGTGGACCCAGCTGTCAGCCTCTCCATGTACAGTACTCTTCCGATGGAATGTCGTTGACCACATTGACAACACCGCGCCGAGAGCACCAAGGCGGTGGATGACGGCGAGTCCTAGGAAGGGGACGACGCGAAGCCGGGGAAGACGCGACAGTGGAAGCCCATGCAGAGAGGAGTACGAGGGTTCACTAGTTTGGCTGCGGTGTGAGGCTGCCGTCGCCACAGGGCCTGGCTAGCGGTGGGAGTAGTAGGGGGCGATGAGGCCTCAACGGCAGCACAGCCGGCCACTGGAGGTAGGAGCAGGCGGTCTCCCCGGCGCTGATTTGGGCGGCTGGTGCAAGAAGAGCAGCGATTGAAGAAGCAGCAGGACCGTTCGATTCAAATCCAACGGTTACTGCTGCTAGAATCGTTTGTTGACTAAGTTGACAAGCCCTGCGTATGCGTTGATAACCCACAAGTATAGGGGATCGCAACAGTTTTCGAGGGTAGAGTATTCAACGCAAATTTATTGATTCGACACAAGGGGAGCCAAAGAATATTCTCAAGTATTAGCAGCTGAGTTGTCAATTCAACCACACCTGGACACTTAGTATCTGCAGCAAAGTGTTTAGTAGCAAAGTAATATGATAGTGGTGGTAACGGTAACAAAAGTAAAGACAGCAAAAGTAATGGCTTTGGTATTTTGTAGTGATTGTAGCAGTAGCAACGGAAAAGTAAATAAGCGTAAACTAGTATATGGAAAACTCATAGGCACCGGATTAGTGATGGATAATTATGCCGGATGTGGTTCATCATGTAACAGTCATAACATAGGGTGACACAGAACTAGCTCCAGTTCATCAATGTAATGTAGGCATGTATTCCGTATATAGTCATACGTGCTTATGGAAAAGAACTTGCATGACATCTTTTGTCCTACCCTCCCGTGGCAGCGGGGTCCTAATGGAAACTAAGGAATATTAAGGCCTCCTTTTAATAGAGAACCGGAACAAAGCATTAGCACATAGTGAATACATGAACTCCTCAAACTATGGTCATCACCGGGAGTGGTCCCGATTATTGTCACTTCGGGGTTGCCGGATCATAACACATAGTAGGTGACTATAGACTTGCAAGATAGGATTAAGAACACACATATATTCATGAAAACATAATAGGTTCAGATCTGAAATCATGGCACTCGGGCCCTAGTGACAAGCATTAAGCATAGCAAAGTCATAGCAACATCAATCTCAAAACATAATGGATACTAGGGATCAAACCCTAACAAAACTAACTCGATTACATGATAAGTCTCATCCAACCCATCACCGTCCAGCAAGCCTATGATGCAATTACTCACGCACGGCGGTGAGCATCATGAAATTGGTGATGGAGGATGGTTGATGATGACAATAGCGACGAATCCCCCTCTCCGGAGCCCCGAACGGACTCCAGATCAGCCCTCCCGAGAGAGATTAGGGCTTGGCGGCGGCTCCATATCGTAAAACGCGATGAAACTTTCTCTCTAATTTTTTTCTCCCCGAAAGCCAATATATGGAGTTGGAGTTGGCGTTGGGGGGCCACCAGGGGGCCCACGAGGTAGGGGGGGCGCGCCCAGGGGGGAGGGGCGTGCCCCCCACCCTCGTGAGCAGGGTGTGGGCTCCCTGGTCTTCATCTTTTGCGTGGATTTTTCTTTATTTTTTCTAAGGTGTTCCGTGGAGTTTCAGGACATTCCAAGAATTTTTATTTTCTGCACAAAAAACAACACCATGGCAGTTCTGCTGAAAACAGCGTCAGTCCGGGTTAGTTCCATTCAAATCATACAAGTTAGAGTCCAAAACAAGGGCAAAGGTGTTTGGAAAAGTAGATACGACGGAGACGTATCAACTCCGCCAAGCTTAAACCCTTGCTTGTCCTCAAGCAATTCAATTGACAAACTGAAAGAGAAAAAGAAAAACTTTTACAAAGTCTGTTTGCTCTTGTTGTTGTAAACATGAAAAGCCAGCATTCAAGTCTCAGCAATTATTACGAACTAACCATACTCACAATGACACGTAGGTCTCACAATTACTCATATCAATAGCATAATCAGCTAGCGAGCCATAATAATAAAACTCAGATGACAACACTTTCTCAAAATAATCATAACATGATATAACAAAATGGTATCTCGCTAGCCCTTTCTAAGACCGCAAAACATAAATGCAGAGCACCTTTAAAGATCAAGGACTAACTAAATATTGTAATTCATGGTAAAAGAGATCCAGCAAGTCATACCCAATATAAACCAATAATAATGAATGCAAACGACAGTGTGCTCTCCAGTGGGTGCTTTGAATAAGAAGGGTGATGACTCAACATAAAAGTAAATAGATAGGCCCTTCGCAGAGGGAAGCAGGGATTTGTAGAGGTGCCAGAGCTCAGTTTTGAAATAAAGATAAATTATATTTTGAGCGGCGTACTTTCATTGTCAACATAACAACTAAAAGACGACGATATCTTCCATGCTAAACAGATTATAGGCGGTTCCCAAACAGAATGGTAAAGTTTATACTCCCCCTCCTCCACAAGCATTAATCCATGGCTTGCTCGAAACAACGAGTGCCTCTAACATTCAAGGGTCCCAGGGGGAGTTTTGTTTGCAGTTATTTTGATTTAGTTTGCACGAAGCAGGGGACTGGGCATCCCGGATACCAACCATTTTCTCGTGAATAACCCGCCTAACACGGAAGATAAGGGCAGCTCTAGTTGACATTTGAGCTATTCGAGCATGCAAAACAGAATGTTTATTTGAAGGTTTAGAGTTTGGCACATACAAATTTACTTGGAACGGCATGTAAATACCACATATAGGAAGGTATGGTGGACTCATATGGAACAACTTTGGGGTTTAAGGAGTTTGGATACACAAGCAGTATTCCCGCTTAGTACAGGTGAAGGCTAGCAAAAGACTGGGTAGCGACCAACTGAGAGAGTGACAACAGTCGTAAACATGCATTAAAATTAATTCACACCGAGTACAAGCATGAGTAGGATATAATCCACCATGAACATAAATATCATGAAGGCTATGTTGATTGGATTCAACTACATGCGTGAACATGTGCCAAGTCGAGTCACTCAATGCATTTAAAGGAGGATACCATCCCATCATACCACATCATAATCATTCTAATAGCATGTTGGCACGCAAGGTAAACCATTATAACTCATAGCTAATCAAGCATGGCACAAGCAACTATAATCTCTAAATGTCATTGCAAATATGTTTACTTCATAATAGCTGAATCAGGAACGATGAATCATCATATTTACAAAAACAAGAGAGTCGAGTTCGTACCAGCTTTTCTCTTCTCAATAAGTTCATCATATATCATCATTATTTCCTTTCACTCGCACGACCAAACGATGTGTATAATAATAAGAGTGCACGTGCATTGGACTAAGCTGGAATCTGCAAGCATTCAACTCAAGAGAGAAGACAAGTAATATGGGCTCTAGGTATAAATAATCAATCATGCATAAAAGAGCCACTAAGCATTTTCAATATGGTCTTCTCGACCCCCAAAGAAAGGAAAAGAAAAATAAAAACTATTTACACGGGAAAGCTCCCAACAAGTAAAAGAAAACGGGAAATATTTTTGGGTTTTCTTTTTAATTATTACTACTACATCAGGAAAAATAAACTACTACTAATTTTTTGGTTTTTTCTTAAGGTTTAACAAACACACAAGAAGAAAGCAGGAAAAAGAAATTTAAACTAGCATGGATATTACAGTGAAAGAGTATGAACACCGACCTCTAGCAATGAGTGTGTGTGAACATAAATGTAATGTCGGTGGGAAATACGTACTCCCCCAAGCTTAGGCTTTTGGCCTAAGTTGGTCTAATGCTAGGGATGGCCTGGCGGATATCCATAGGTGAAGCTGGGGTCGTATCGTGACGCAGAAGACTCTGACTGCCACTGGCTGGCAGCCTCCTCTGGATCCCAAGAATAAACAGATGGTCGTGGAGGCTCATATTGTGGCTCCGGCTCCGGGGCTGGTGCAGGGTTCTGATAGGCTTGAACAGCCGACCATGGAACAATGTGAGGCTCTGCATACAAGTTAAACAAAGAAGGAGCAGGCAAAGTAATAGTCTCAGGGTGATGTTTATCAAAGTATAATTTATATTTGAGCTCCCCATCACGATTCTTAACAAGAAAATCATGCGCTATCATATTCTTGTAATCTAAATAAGCACGAGGCAGCGCTGTTTCTTCTTTCTCCGCATGCCTAATAGGTATTTCAAAATGTTCAGCTAGGCACGAAGCATAGATGCCTCCAAAGATGGGGCCCTTAGTACGGTTCAGACTTAACTGTCTAGCAACAATTCCACCCATACTAACAGAGTTATCGCGGTATAAACCATGGAGCAAAATAATAATATCAGGAATACTAAGGTTCCCACAATTCCCGCGTCCAATCAAGCAACGACTAGCAAATAAGGCAAAGTAGTGTAAAACAGGATAATGTATGCTAGTGATCCTTGCATCAGAAACCTTCCTAGTTTCTCCCACCGTGATAGTGTTAATAAAAGCTTCTACTTCGTTACGGTGGGGTTCATCTAAGGTGCCCTCAAAGGGTATTCTGCAGACCTCGCAGAATTCAGCTAATGTCATCTTTTTAACAACATCATATAAATGAAACTCTACTGATGGGGGAGATTTCTTAGGGAAAAAGTAGAAGTTTTGCACAAAAGTATTTGTGAGTAAGAGATACTGATGACGTTGGTCGCGGAGGAAGTTGGGGAGGCCGGCGTTCTCAATTAATAGATAGAAATCATCATAAATCCCGGCTCTCCTCAAGAAGTCATCGGAAGGCCATTCACACGGCCGGACCTCCGTAGTGCGAGGTAAATTAAATTTGGGATTCTCCTCTTCTTCCTTTTGTTTTTCCTTAGAGCTTCGGCTCGACGAGCCCCTCAAAAGTCTCTTCATTGTTTCTGACACAATCTGAAATTTTTAGTAACCTCAAATAAAAGTGAACCAACTTCAATAAAATTGATAGCAACAACTCCCACAAGTGCCTAGGGCCTAAATCAAGCATTAGAATTACTTGGAACCATATAAATTTGACATGCAAGCTCAAGAACATGGTCACCTATGCAGCACAAATTTGCAATGAATAAAGCACTAGAACAAAAACTAATTGGACCAATGGAGGAGTCACATACCAAGGAACAATCTCCCCAAGCAGTTTTGCGAGTGGTGCTTTGAGCAAGGAGATGGAAAATCACAGCAACGGGGGCTGGAACTCGTGCTTGAGTTGGTTTTTCGTGTTTGTGTGAGACAGAGGAAGAAGATGGGTGCAGGAATAAGTGGAGGAGGGCCACCATGGGCCCACGAGGCAGGGGGCGCGCCCTCCACCCTCGTGGCCGGGTGGCAGCTCCCCCCGCGGTAATTTTTGCACAGTAAATTCTGAAATATTCCCGAAAAAATCATATTAAATTTGCATGGCATTCTGAGGACTTTTATTTTTGGGATATTTTTATATTGCACGGATAAGTCAGGAAACAGACAGGAAAATATTATTTTACTTTATTTCTACTAAATAACAGAAAATATAAAGAGGGTATAGAAGGTCGTGCTTCTAGTTTCATCCATCTCGTGATCATCAAAATGAACCCACTAACAAGGTTGATCAAGTCTTGTTAACAAACTCATTCCGAATAATCATGGAACCGGAGAAATTTCGAATGACACTAAGTTGCCTCAACGGGGATATGAAAATCCCCAACAATAAGAATATCATACTTTTTCTTGACAGTAGGGAGAGGAACTTCAAAACTCCAAATATAATCGATGGAGCTTTTCCAATAGAGTTGATACTATAAACTTGAGGTTGTTTCCTCGGAAAGTGCACCATGTGCTCATTGCCATTAACATGAAAAGTGACATTGCCTTTGTTGTAATCAATGACAGCCCCTGCAGTATTAAGGAAAGGTCTTCCAAGAATAATAGACATACTATCATCCTCGGGAATATCAAGAATAACAAAGTCCGTTAAAATAGTAACGTTTGCAACCACAACAGGCACATCCTCACAAATACCGATAGGTATAGCAGTTGATTTATCAGCCATTTGCAAAGATATTTTAGTAGGTGTCAACTTATTCAAGTCAAGTCTACGATATAAAGAGAGAGGCATAACACTGACACTGGCTCCAAGATCACATAAAGCAGTTTTAACATAACTTCTTTTAATGGAGCATGGTATAGTAGGCACTCCGGGATCTCCAAGTTTCTTTGGTATTCCACCCTTAAAAGTATAATTAGCAAGCATGGTGGAAATTTCAGCTTCAGGTATTTTTCTTTTATTAGTAATGATATCCTTCATATACTTAGCATAAGGATTTGTTTTAAGCACATCAGTTAATCGCATACGCAAAAATATGGGTCTAATCATTTCAGCAAAGCGCTTGAAATCCTTATCATCCTTTTTATTGGATGGTTTGGGAGGAAAAGGCATGGGTTTCTAAACCCATGGTTCTCTTTCTTTACCGTGTTTCCTAGCAACAAAATCTCTTTTGTCATAACGTTGATTCCTTCATTGTGGGTTATCAAGATCAACAGCAGGTTCAACTTCTACATAATTATCATTACTAGGTTGAGCATCAACATGAACATTATCATTGACATTATCACTAGGTTCATGTTCATCACCTGATTGTGTTTTAGCATCAGAAATAGAGATGTCATTTGGATTATCAGGTGGTTCAGCAATAGGTTCACTAGAAGTTTGCACAGTCCTATCATTTTTCTTTTTCTTCCTCTTAGAAGAACTAGGTACATCAATATTGTTTCTCTGAGAATCTTGCTCGATTCTCTTACTGTGGCCTTCAGGATACAAAGGTTCCTGAGTCATTCTACTAGTTCTAGTAGCCACTCTAACAGCATAATCATTTTTCTTACTATTCATTTCATCAAGCGCTTCTTTCCGAGCTTTAAGTACTTGTTCTACTTGAGTGGTAACCATAGAAGCATGTTTGCTAACAAGTTTAAGTTCACCTCTAATATCAGCCATATAATCACTCAAGCGTTTAATCATAAAGGTATTCGGTTTTAATTGTCTACCAAAATAAGCATTAAAGTCATCATGCTTAAACATAAAGTCATCAAACTCATCCAAGCACTGACTAGCAATTTTAGTAGGAGGAACTTCAGCTTTATCATATCTATAGAGAAAATTTACCTTTACTACCTGCGTCGGGATATCGGGAGGTTCTTCAGTAAATAAGTAATTGAGATCATATACTTCTTCAACGGGCGGTAAATTAAGACCATGTATTTCTTCAATAGGAGGTAAATTCTTAACATCTTCAGCTTTAATAACTTTTTCTTTCATAGATTTCTTTGCCTCTTGCATATCTTCGGGACTGAGAAATAGAACACCTCTCTTTCTCGGAGTTGGTTTAGGAATAGGCTCAGTAATTGGCTCAGGAGTTGGCTCAGGAGTTGGCTCAGGAGGTGCCCAATTATTTTCATTAGCCAACATATTATTCAATAGAAGTTCAGCGTCATCCGGTGTTCTTTCCCTGAAAAGAGAACCAGCACAACTATCCAGGTAATCTCTGGAAGCATCGGTTAGTCCATTATAAAAGATATCAAATGTTTCAGGTTTCTTAAGAGGATGATCAGGCAAAGCATTTAGTAACTTGAGAAGCCTCCCCCAAGCTTGTGGGAGACTCTCTTCTTCAATTTGCACAAAATTGTATATTTCCCTCAAAGCAGCTTGTTTCTTATGAGCAGGGAAATATTTAGCAGAGAAGTAATAAACCATATCTTGTGGACTTTGCACACAAGCAGGATCAAGAGAATTAAACCATTTCTTAGCATTACCCTTTAATGAGAACGGAAATATTTTGAGTATATAAAAGTAGCGCGATCTCAGGTTATTAGTAAACAGGGCAGCTATATCATTTAACTTAGCAAGATGTGCCACAACAGTTTCAGATTTATAGCCATAAAAAGGATCAGATTCAACCAAAGTAATTATATCTGGATCGACAAGAATATCATAATAGGTGAAGTAGAAAAAGCAGGGTCGGGTCTCATCCTACCTCTAAAAGATTCTTTACTCCACTTAGTTAGCAACCTCTTACGTTCAAGACTATCCTGGCAAGCAACAATAGCTTCAAAAGATTCAGCACTAAAAAGATAACCCTCAGGACTAGAAGGCATAGGCCCATCATCACTAACATCATCGTGTTCAGGTTCATTAATTTCTCTTTCTCTAGACCTAGCAATTTGCTCATCAAGAAATTGACCGAGTAGCACAGTAGTATCAAGCATAGAAGTAGTTTCATCATAAGTATCGTGCATAGCAGAAGTGGCATCATCAATAACATGCGACATATCAGAATCAATAGTAGTAGTAGGTTTATGTGTCACAAACTTACTCATAACAGAAGGTGAATCAAGTGCAGAGATAGATGGCAGTTCTTACCTCCCCTCGTAGTTGAGGGTAAAATCTTGGTTTTAGCGTCTTTCAAGTTCTTCATAGTGATCAACAGATATAAATCCCAAGTGTCTCAGAGAATAGAGCTATGCTCCCCGGCAACGGCGCCAGAAAAAGGTCTTGATAACCCACAAGTATAGGGGATCACAACTATTTTCGAGGGTAGAGTATTCAACCAAATTTATTGATTCGACACAAGGGGAGCCAAAGAATATTCTCAAGTATTAGCAGCTGAGTTGTCAATTCAACCACACCTGGACACTTAGTATCTGCAGCAAAGTGTTTAGTAGCAAAGTAATATGATAGTGGTGGTAACGGTAACAAAAGTAAAGACAGCAAAAGTAATGTTTTTGGTATTTTGTATTGATTGTAACAGTAGCAACGGAAAAGTAAATAAGCGTAAACCAGTATATGGAAAACTCGTAGGCACCGGATTAGCGATGGATAATTATGCCGGATGTGGTTCATCATGTAACAGTCATAACATAGGGTGACACAGAACTAGCTCCAGTTCATCAATGTAATGTAGGCATGTATTCCGTATATAGTCATACGTGCTTATGGAAAAGAACTTGCACGACATCTTTTGTCCTACCCTCCCGTGGCAGTGGGGTCCTAATGGAAACTAAGGGATATTAAGGCCTCCTTTTAATAGAGAACCGGAACAAAGCATTAGCACATAGTGAATACATGAACTCCTCAAACTATGGTCATCACCGGGAGTGGTCCCGATTATTTTCACTTCAGGGTTGCCGGATCATAACACATAGTAGGTGACTATAGACTTGCAAGATAGGATCAAGAACACACATATATTCACGAAAACATAATAGGTTCAGATCTAAAATCATGGCACTCGGGAACCTAGTGACAAGCATTAAGCATAGCAAAGTCATAGCAACATCAATCTCAGAACATAATGGATACTAGGGATCAAACCCTAACAAAACTAACTCGATTACATGATAAATCTCATCCAACCCATCACCGTCCAGCAAGCCTACGATGCAATTACTCACGCACGGCGGTGAGCATCATGAAATTGGTGATGGAGGATGGTTCATGATGACGACGGCGACGAATCCCCCTCCCCGGAGCCCCGAACGGACTCCAGATCAGCCCTCCGGAGAGAGATTAGGGCTTTGCGGTGGCTCCGTATCGTAAAACGTGATTAAACTTTCTCTCTGATTTTTTTCTCGCTGAAAGCCAATATATGGAGTTGGAGTTGGCGTTGGAGGGCCACCAGGGGGTCCACGAGGTAGGGGGGCACGCCCAGGGGGGAGGGGTGCGCCCCCCACCCTCGTGAGCAGGGTGTGGGCTCCCTGGTCTTCATCTTTTGCGTGGATTTTTCTTTATTTTTTCTAAGGTGTTCCGTGGAGTTTCAGGACATTCCAAGAATTTTTATTTTCTGCACAAAAAACAACACCATGGCAGTTTTGCTGAAAACAGCGTCAGTCCGGGTTAGTTCCATTCAAATCATACAAGTTAGAGTCCAAAACAAGGGCAAAAGTGTTTGGAAAAGTAGATACGACGGAGACGTATCACGCGTCAACATAGTAGGCCCACAGGTCAGCCTCCCAGCCGGTGCGCCCCAGATGTCAGTGGGAGGAATCATTTTTTTCGCGTAATAAGGAGGTAGTTGATTGCATGCGGCCAGTCCAGTGGAGGGAGTAGGGTGGGCCGGGGAAGCCTGCGCGACATCACAGTGGGCCACAAGAGGAGGGAGCAGGCAGTCCCACCGGCGCTAGTTTAGGCGGCTGGAGCAGGAAGATCAGAGATTGAAGAAGCACGTCGGCCGTTGGATGGACATCCAACAGTCACTGCTGCTAGAATCGTGTGTTCACTGACAAAGCCTTGCGTAAACAAGTCAGCCTTGAAATCTGTGGCGTGTACAACCAATTTGCTATTATGTTTATAATTTTTACTCATTTTCTAATTCATATGGAATTTATTGCGGTTCGTTTTCCATTTTTAGAATTGCCGGCCATTTTCTGGTCAGTACCAGGGTCAAAAAATTAACTAAATACATGGGAAATTTTGAAAATTTGCAAATTTTTGCTGGGGAACAAAATATTCTTAATCCAAAAATTAATAGCCATACTAAAACAAATTTTGAAAAAAAATAGTACTATGCCATGTTAAATCCAACGAAATACGTATAAGATATCAGTGAAGAACAAAAACCAAAAAAACTAATATCCCATTTGCTAGAAATTTTTTGGAATTTTCAACCCCTTTTGATATTACTTTTAACAGACATTTACCATACTCTTTGGCCAGCACGGAATGCGTCCCTCCTCGTCTTGAAAGATTTCCAGCCCAGTAATCCGGAGAAAACAAATAGGCATAGCTTGGGTATTCTTCAAAAAGAAATACTGGGCTACCTATTTTCCCAAAGAACTGGTGCATGAGCATTTAGCTTTATTTATTTATTTACTTGTTTATGTTTAGGGGACCATGAGCATGTACCTGGGCAGGATTCATGTGAGAACCTCCCTTCCAGTTAATTATCGGCTTCTCTATTGGGCCTCCATTAGTGGATGCATGTTATCAACAAGTGGAAAATGTGTTCCGTACGAAAAATAGTATGAGCTACGTACGGTACGGGGAACTAAAGGATCGGATTGTGCAACGACTTCCCAAACATTGTGTTTGTCGTTCTAACAACACATTTATTCAACCAACAGATGAAATATACTACTGATTGTACATTGAAAACAGCAGCAGCAGCAACCATGGCTGGGGGTGCAACAGAAGCAGTACGCAGGCCAGAAGAGTGAAGACGCAGCTCTCTCTTCCAAACCAAACATCAGCCATCATTACAAAAGGGCTACCAAAAAAGAACAAGTGTATGCATCAAACTAAATAAAGATCCTACTACACCAAGTGTATGCATCTAACTAACTGGCTCAGTTAGAAGTTACTATTTATTAAGCTATGGAGATTGGCTGACGGCTTGAACCAGATGGGTGCCTGACGGGGGAAACTCCAGCTAGCAGGTCGAAGTCTGATACTTGCGACCCTCTCTCCTACTTTGGGCTGCAGAGCGTGGCGGCGCATATCAGGGTATGGTGCATGCAGAGACGCATGGTACGCTGTGTACACACAGTTTTGCCTGATGAACGAAACCACGCTGCCATCATGATCCTTGACGTCGGTTATCTCCTTCTTAATCGGATAATTCAGTCCGACAAATAGAGAGCGTGTACCAAGGCTACTTACCAGCCTCCAGTCAAAAATTCCTGAAGGCCCAGAGAAGATGGGATCCTGCTCAAAGACCTTGCAGTGACTGTGATTGTATTCCGCAAAACAACATGTCCGGTATGTGCGAACGATCATCAATCTTTTGCCGTCGTCTGATCGAGCCAGGAACCACCTGCAACTTCCATGCCGCTTGTGTTTGAAAGGTTCTGGGATTAGGAAGGGTAGGGACACCAGGCGGCCTACAACATCATATCAAGTTGGAGTCAAATAAAAAAGGGCTCTTGATTTATTCAATCTTAAGAACAGCATGTTATGAGCATGAATATTTTTTCAGTAAATGCTGATAGTAATATAAGCAAGCCATCATGATATCATAGGAAAGTAACATACTACTATAACAGTCGTTTGTAGCGATGAGTGGAGTAGGCCAGCAATACGTCCAGCCATAGAAGGAGTCGACAGCGTAAATGAAGCCCTTGTGTTCAATGGCATCAGAGAACCATGGAGGATGTCTGATCCTGCGATGGATGTGCAGATTTATCCACTTATCGCGATGACCTGCCAGATAGGCGAGACCGCGGTTGAAGAATGCAATTAGCCTGAAATCTTTATAATTCGCAGATCTTGTGGGCACTTGGCAGATTACAACCTTGAGCAAATCAAACTTGGTATCATGTTGGCTACTGTAAGATTCTGAGTATTCTGGGCCGCGGTGCCAAAGCAGTGCAGTGTTAATCGAAGGAAGGGGGGTCAATCGCCGGGTGTAGACCTCCACGAGCATCCAGCTGTCATGACCGTCGACGAGCACCATCCAAGACGTGTTCATGCCAACCCAGTACATACCGTTAATGTAGCTGAGGATGACGGGGATCGGTTCGCAGTGAAGGGGGTTGATGCTTGCCACCTACGATCGTTATGCTGCGTGACATGCTGTTTCTGAAGATCAGGCGGCATCAGCAAGCAAGGAGCTAGCTTAAAAAGCTCTGGCCTGAGGGCTTTGAGTAAATGGTTCAGCCCCGACGAGCACGCGGCGAGCGGCATGGTACTGAGATTGTCCACACGCGAAACAATGAGCTTGATTACCTCTGTGGGGAGCGAATTCCAACCACCCTTTCGGCGGACGCTGCTCGGTTCTTCCATTGTTAGTGCTTCGGTTTCGGACGAGGGGGGGAGGCGCCTTAGCGGGGATGGAAGCTTGGACGAGATTATGTGCGGACAAAGATGGAGAAGCGAATATGTGCTGCGGGAAGTGGACAGGTGATGATGACTACAGCACGCCGCTTGACTTACGAGACACATACCAGCAGCGTAGGGTCATATCGATGCCAGACAACTTGCTTCAGTGATCACAGTACTGGTACTCCCTACAGTACCTACTATAGTACTATGCCCTAGCTTGCTAGAGTAGAGTAGTAGAGTAGGACTCTGCTCTACTACTAGCACCGGAGGAGTAGTATATTCTAATCTAAAATAGTTACAAACTTAAATGCCCGAGCGTGGAACGACTACGAACCATGCTCAAAGACCGTGTCTACGTGGTTTTTGGACTTATATGCAAACCATCATCACGAACTCGATTTTTTCTCTACTCCTCCTATAAAATACTTAGTTGGTGATGATGGAGGCGAGGAGGCGTGTTCAGCCGGGCGTGCAGCGGACGGCGCATCACTATTCGATTTGTTATAAAAAAAACAAAGAAGAGTATAGAGATAGAGACATAGGGAGGAGCACGAGCTTGTGGGAGATAAGGATGAACGAGGCAAGGCCTTATCTGTAAATGTGGAGAGAGGTGCGGGTATCTTTTGTAAAATTTTCATAGTTGGCTTTCTATCCGTCAGATATAGATCAGACAAGCTATATTACAAGATGGCAGGCATACCATCATCACCAACTTGGTTTTCTATAAGAGTAGATATATATAGATATAGATAGATAGTGACTAGGGAGTACTAGTAAGGACACCATCTACTGCTTCGTGTGCTACTCCTGCGCTCCATTCGGCGGCCGCAACGTCCCCTATAGCCACTCCCTCCTGCGCTCCATTCGGCGGGAGCTGTTGAAATCTGGGGAGCGCACTCTCACGACTGCTGGCAGCCACGACTTCACCGACAACGACTTCTTCCCCGACCTCGGCAACCTCTTCCTCAACGACATGGGCGACAACCTCAACGCCAACGGTGCTGCTCCCGTTGCATCATATGTGTTTCTGTCCTTCCTGTTCGAAATCGTGGTAGAATTCATGTTTCTACTCTGTATCCTACTACTATACTAGTCCACATGATCAGTTTCATCTCTGTTATAGCCGTCATGATTTATTTTGTGCTTATTCGGATTAAATCTCGTAGTAACTTGCTCATATATTCAACTGGCGCAACGTCCCCTACAGCCACTCCCGTTTCATGGACGGCCTGGTCGATGCCTCCAAGGAGCCCTTCGTCCACTGCTATGAGTGCTCGATGCCGTTTTGTGGCTCGCCGGCGGACATGGTGCATCACCTCACGGATGCGTGCAGCGGTCACTGCTAGCCCTTGGCGGAGAACATCAAGTACGACACGTGCTACCGGTTCACCATGCCAGAGTCGCTGGAGGATCACCGCCGCCTGCTAGTCTCAGAGGAGGACGGCAATGTCTTCCTCTTGATCGTGGGCACTGGCGAGGCCCGTGCAGGCCGCCGCCCCGTCTCTGTAATGTGCGTCAGGGGCATCGCCGCTGACGCTGACACTGACACGAGGCAGATGTACGGGGGCGTGGTCAATGTTACTACCCCTCTGGGTTCGCGTGGGCGGCGACATCGGCCTCATCGGACGGACTTGGACTCTGGGGAGCTGGGACTATCCCGCCAATGTGGACTTGGAAAACCATGGCATCCTTTACCCGCCGACGCGGTGCACGGGGACTCCAAGGAGGTTCACCTGGACATACGCATTATCAAGTGCACTTAGAAAACATGTAGTGTGTGTGTGGGCGCTTATGGCCCGTGTCTTTGCCGCTTTTGATTCTTTAAGCTTGTCGTTAAACTTGAGTGGCTTTCACCGCAGTCCTTCCTTTGAACTGCTCCTCTCAGGGAGTTGATGTAAGACACTTTGGGTTTCATTTGATAATGGAACTGGGGAGGAGCCTCCCTGTTCTTCTAAAAAAATACGCATTATCAAGTTAAATGTTGATCATTAGACTTCGCTCAATGTAATCCGTTGTCTAAGCATGTGGAGACTTCCATGCAGGATCTTGCTCTATTGGAGTATCGCACATGAATAAAAGTGTATCCGTTTATGGTTTAGTCAAGAATATTCCATGTATGAATTTTTACTACAGTACTCGTGAAAGACTTACGATGAACCATTTCTTACATCTCCTTTGCCCCCTTGCAAGTCATCCTGATTTAATCCCTCCGTCTAGGTGTATAAGGGCATGGTTAATATTACTTAATAGTATAGCCAACTGTTGACTATAAGAAAGTGCCATGTCATCTGTAGACAACATGTATAACAATCGATACTCAAAAACTAATTCTTAAAGATCATTTCTTGCAAAGCACAATAAGTGTTATTTCTTCACAAGTTTTGGATGCAGGTTGAACAGTTGAACGCTTTTGTTTGCAAAAGATACCTTTTTATCTATTTCACCCGGATGTTTGTGAGCTCTAGAGATGAGATAATATCCGAAGAAACCTATCGATACCCGTTACACATGAGATGACCCCCACATCCTTTGTCAAAATAAACAACTCCCCGATCAATGCATTTCACTCTTCGGTGCAACGCACGGGCACCTTACTACTATAGATTAGTACGACCAAAAATTGAACTAACATTATATATAGTACGATAAATACTAATGCATGTCACCTAAAATTATATCATTCAAAACTATGTTAAGATACGAATCCAACGATATAGTTTTTGTTGACATGCACTAACATTTTGTCAATTAAGTCTTCTATCAAATTCAATGGGGGACTAATAAACCACAAACGATGTAGTACAAGTGTAGAGGGCGGCTCTGCACGGGAGTCTCACCTCTCACCCCACTCGTGGCGCGGCAGTAAAGCCGTCATATCACAAAACCCAACCACTCCCAGTAATAAGTGGCCTGGTAAAATAAACGGACAAGCAACCATCACATCCCTCCGTCTTTTTTGCATTTCATCTTTCCGCATTTACTTTCTCCGGTTCATCTCCCACACTCGATCCCTAGCTACTACTCCTAGGGCCAGTTCTTTTGGCGGCTTCCCCAGCTTTTCCCACAAGACTAGTCATAGTGGAGAGTAACAATAAGGCGCCTCACTCATTTATTTGGGCTTCTAAACTACTACTCCATCCTGGCTTATTCCTCACCATTGTAATTTGTGCTAAATTTTGACCAAAGATTTAACTTATAAAATGTTACTCAAAACACTTAGGTGCGGTGCATCTAGGTGTGTAAGTCATCTTACGAAAACCAAATAATCTTAAAACACTTAGGGGCGGTGCATTAACTTCTACCTCGTTTCTTGTTTCTTGACATATCAACCAATAAGAGATAAAGAGTGTGCATGCTTTTAATGACTTGAGATATCAAACACGACATGCAGTGCTTAGTTCATTGCATGCAATACTATTAATTAGCAAATAAACATTAATGTTTCTCATTTTCTCCTCCTCCTTGGTCATGGTGCACAGCCTAAGGCTGGTCATAGTGGAGAGTAACATATACTAGTATCATGCATATGATACTAGTGTATGATACTACATCTATAGTGCATAGTATCATAAAGTAGTATCATAGATGGTCCCATTTATTGCCATGCATGACACATAGTAGCATAACATTTATTATGTTACGGTATCTACCTATGTTACTACTACCCTCTCTCTCTTCTTTAATTGCCTGCCACATAAGCTTGTTTGCGGGTCCCAAGTACATGATACTAGTTATGTTACCCCCACTATGGCCAGCCTAAGATGAATTACTCACCTAGACGGATGGAGTAGTGCATATGACATGCACTAACATTTCATTAGTTAAATTTATGATCAAAATTTGACACAGATTACAATGGGGACCAATAAACCAGGACGGAGGTAGTAGTTATGGGATTACTAATCTAGAAGCCTAAAAGAACTGGCCCCTGGTACTCCTACTAGTAGTAGTACTCAAGTTGGAATTCAAATTGCACGGCACAACTTGTTAGGCAAAAAATTCGATACAGGGTGTAGGAAGCGGTTTGGAAATTTGCATGCCTTTCCAACCAGTGAGATACTCCATACAAAGTACGAAAGAGAAATAAGCAAAGAGAAGGAAGCTAAAAGTAAACAATCAAATGAGCATTTTTGCATTTGTTTTGCATTGAATTGTTTCACAAGCTTGACTAGTGCTGTTTTTCTACTTTTACAAAAACCGCATCGTAATGTTAAAACGTGCATTTGCACGTACATAAGTAATAGTAGTACTCCCTCCGTCTAGGTGTACAAGTCTTCCCTCCTTCTTGGTCACCGTGCACAACCAAAGATGACTTATTGACCTAGATGGAGGGAGTAGCACAGTCTGCAAGCATATATCGAGAGAGACGTGTAGTCAGATAGTATATAGTAAAGTTTGTGCTATATGCACGTACTTGCAAAATGCGTAATAGTACACAACGTTTCCAAACTTTCCCTTTTACATACTTAATTAAGGATGCTAAAAATTCCTGAACGTTCGGGATTTATCATTTGCATCCCAAAACTAATGAGATCGCCTTACGAAACAAAAATGATACTCCTCCTAAAAGCCACGGCGCTCGCAGGAGCGCTTGCGGCGCACCACGAGTGCCCTGGTGCGCGGCCGTTTCCCAGCACGCCGACACAATGATGTCTACTACACAACCTTCTTCTTGTAGACGTTGTTGGGCCTGCAAGTGCACAGGTTTGTAGGACAGTAGCAAATTTCCCTCAAGTGGATGACCTAAGGTTTATCAATCCGTAGGAGGCGTAGGATGAAGATGGTCTCTCTCAAACAACCCTGCAACCAAATAACAAAAAGTCTCTTGTGTCCCCAACACACCCAAAACAATGGCAAATTGTATAGGTGCACTAGTTCGGCGAAGAGATGGTGATACAAGTGCAATATGGATGGTAGATATAGGTTTTTGTAAACTGAAATAATAATAACAGCAAGGTAGCAAGCGATAAAAGTGAGCGTAAACGGTATTGCAATGATAGGAAACAAGTCCTAGGGTTCATACTTTCGCTAGTGTAAGTTCTCTCAACAATAATAACATAGATAGAACATATGACAAGCCCTCAAAATGCAATAAAGAGTCACTCCAAAGCCACTAATAGCAGAGAACAAACGTAGAGATTATGATCGGGTACGAAACCACCACAAAGCTATTCTTTCGGATCAATCTATAAAAGAGTTCGTACTAGAATAACACCTTAAGATACAAATCAACAAAAACCCTAATGTCACCTAGATACTCCATTGTCACCTCAAGTATCCGTGGGCATGATTATACGATATGCATCACACAGTCTCAGATTCATCCAACCAACATAAAAGTACTTCAAAGAGTGCCCCAAAGCTACTACCGGAGAGTCAAGAATGTGTCCCGACCCATATGCATAGGTTCCAAAGTGTCACGAAACCCACAAGTTGATCACCAAAACATACATCAAGTGGCACATGATATCCCATTGTCACCACAGATAATCACGGCAAGACATACATCAAGTGTTCATAAAAGACTCAATCCGATAAGATAACTTCAAAGGGGAAACTCAATTCATCACAAGAGAGTAGAAGGCGAGAAACATCATAAGATCCAACTACAATAGCAAAGCTCGGGATACATCAAGATCATGACACAGAGGAACACGAGAGAGAACACGAGAGAGAGAGATCAAACACATAGCTACTGCTACATACCCTCAGCCCCGAGGGTGAACTACTCCCTCCTCGTCATGGATAGCGCCAGGATGATGAACATGGCCTCCGGTGATGGGATCCCACTCCGGCAGGGTGCCGGAACAGGGTCCCATTTGGTTTTTGGTGGCTATAGAGGCTTGCGGCGGCGGAACTCCCGATCTATCTTCTGTTCTAGAAGTTTTAGGGTACGTAGGTATATATGGGTGCAGGGAGAACGTCGGTGGAGCTACGGGGGCCCCACGAGGTAGGGGGCGCGCCCAGGGGGGAGGGCGCGCCCCCCACCCTCGTGAGCACCTCCCGTATCTTCTGACGTGGGGTCCAAGTCCATTAGGTGGGTTTCCTTCCAAAAATAACTTCTCTAGTTGATTTAGTTCCGTTTTGACTCTGTCTGATATTCCTTTTCCTCGAAACACTGAAATAGGCATAAAACAGCAAATCTGGGCTGGGCCTCCGGTTAATAGGTTAGTCCCAAAAATAATATAAAAGTGGATAATGAAGCCCAATATTGCCTAAAACAGTAGATAAAGTAGCATGGAGCAATCAAAAATTATAGATACGTTGGAGACGTATCAAGCATCCCCAAGCTTAATTCCTGCTCGTCCTCGAGTAGGTAAATGATAAAAAAGAATTTTTGATGCGGAGTGATACTTTGACATAATTTCAATGTAAATCTTCTTAATTGTGCTATGAATATTCAGATCCAAAAGATTCAAGACAAAAGTTCATATTGACACAAAAATAATAATACTTCAAGCATACTAATCAGAGCAATCATGTCTTCTCAAAATAACATGGCAAAAGAAAGTTCATCCCTACAAAATCATATAGTTAGGCTATGCTTCATTTTCATCACACAAAGATGTTCCCAACTTCTATACCCCCGATGACAAGCCAAGCAATTGTTTCATACTTAAATAATCTCAAACTTTTTCAACCTTCACGCAATACATGAGCGTGAGCCATGGATATAGCACTATGGGTGGAATAGAATATAATGATGGGGATTGGGTGGAGAAGACAAAAAAGGAGAAAGTCTCACATCAACGAGGCTAATCAATGAGCTATGGAGATGCCCATCGATTGATTTTAATGCAAGGAGTAGGGATTGCCATGCAACGGATGCACTAGAGCTATGAATGCTCAACAAAAGAAACTAAGTGGGTGTGCATCTAACTTGCTTGCTCATGAAGACCTAGGGCATTTTGAGTAAGCCCATCATTGGAATATACAAGCCAAGTTCTATAATGAAAAATTCCCACTAGTATATGAAAGTGACAAAATGAGAGACTCTCTATCATGAAGATCTTGGTGCTACTTTGAAGCACAAGTGTGGTAAAAGGATAGTAGCATTGCCCCTTCTCTCTTTTTCTCTCATTTTTTTTATTTTTTTTTTATTTGGGCCTTTTCTCTTTTTTTATTTGGGCTTCTTTGGCCTCTTTTTTTTCGTCCGGAGTCTCATCCTGACTTGTGGGGGAATCATAGTCTCCATCATCCTTTCCTCACTGGGGCAATGCTCTAATAATGATGATCATCACACTTTTATTTACTTACAACTCAACAATTACAACTCGATACTTAGAACAAGGTATGACTCTATATGAATGCCTCCGGCGGTGTACCGGGATGGTGCAATGAATCAAGAGTGACATGTATGAAAAATAATGCATGGTGGCTTTGCCACAAATACGATGTCAACTACAAGATCATGCAATGGCAATATGACAAAAGTAAAGTATGTCATGATGAACGGAACGATGAAAAGTTGCATGGCAATATATCTCGGAATGGCTATGGAAATGCCATAATAGGTAGGTATTGTGGCTGTTTTGAGGAAGATATAAGGAGGTTTATGTGTGAAAGAGCGTATCATATCACGGGGTTTGGATGCACCGGCGAAGGTTGCACCAACTCTCAATGTGAGAAAGGGCAATGCACGGTACCGAAGAGGCTAGCAAATGCGGAAAGGTAAAAGTGCGTATAATCCATGGACTCAACATTAGTCAAAAGAACTCATATACTTATTGTAAAAATTTAGAAGCCATCCAAAATCAAGTACTACGCACAATGCTCCTAGGGGGTAGATTGGTAGGAAAAGACCATCGCTCGTCCCCGACCGCCACTCATAAGGATGCACAAGCCAGGTACACTTCATGCTTCAAATTTGTTACACAACTTTACACATACGTGCATGCTACGGGACTTGCGAACTTCAACACAAGTATTTCTCAAATTCACAACTACTCAACTAGCACGACTTTGATATTATTACCTCCATATCTCAAAACAATTATTAAGCATTAAATTTATCTTAGTATTCAATTCACTCAAAAGAAAGTATCACATATCTTGAACACTAAGTATATTAACATTAAGCAAATTACCATGCTATTAAAGACTCTCAAAATAATCTAAGTGAAGCATGAGAGATCAAGTTTCTTTAAAACAAATCCACCACCGTGCTCTAAAAGATCTAAGTGAAGCACTAGAGCAAAAACTATCACGCTCAAAAAGATATAAGTGAAGCACTATGAGCAAAACTATCAAATTCTAATTCATGTATGGCTCTCTCTCATTAAAGAATTTCAGATCTTTATAATTTACTCAAACAGCAAGCAAAGCTAAAGAAAACTATATTGCAAGGATAGCACAACTCATGTGAAGAAGCAAAAAACTTAGGCTCAACCGATACTAGCTGATAGTTGTTGAAGAAGAAAGGTGGGATGCCTACCGGGGCATCCCCAAGCTTAGATGCTTGAGACTTCTTGAAATATTATCTTGGGGTGCCTTGGGCATCCCCAATCTTGAGCTTTTGTGTCTCCTTAATTCCTCTCATATCATGGTTTCTCTTTTTATCAGAAGCTTCATTCACAACAAACTCAACAAGAACTCGTGAGATAGGTTTGTATAAACCAATGCAAAACCTTATCATTTTGTACTGTAACAAATCACTAAAATTATTATTCAACATTGAATACTAAATGCCTCTGAATATTTAATACTCCTATCCTCAAATAGAATCATTAAACAAGCAAACATATGCAAACAATGCAACCATATCAGCAATCTGTCAAAACATTATAGTCTGAAAAGAATGCAAGAGTATCAATACTTCCCTGACTCAAAAAATTATGAAATAAAATTCCCACTGTAATAAATTTATCAGAGCTCAGTATGCAAAAATATTAAACATTATACCATTCTCTGAATTTTCTAGGGAATTTTTGCAACAGCGGTAAACTTTCTGTTTTCAAACAGCAACATGCAAACTAGCAAAATAAGCATGGCAAAGGCTATCCTTGACTTTTTATTGAAACTAAAGATGCATAACACTAATCTAAATAACATCAAGCAAATAATAACAAAATAAAATGACGCTCCAAGCAAAACACATATCATGTGGTGAATAAAAATATAGCTCCAAGTAAAGTTACCGATGAACGAAGACGAAAGAGGGGATGCCTTACGGGGCATCCCCAAGCTTAGTTGCTTGTTTGTCCTTGAATATTACCTTGGGGTGCCTTGGGCATCCCCAGTCTTAGGCTCTTTCCACTCCTTATTCCATTCTCCATCGAATCGTTACCCAAAACTTGAAAACTTCAACCACACAAAACTCAAAACAAAACTCGTAAGCTCCGTTAGTATAAGAAAATAAAACCGCCACTTAGGTACTGTAATGAACTCATTCTAAATTCATATTTGTGTAATATCTACTTTACTCCAACTTATCTATGGCTCATACCCTCCGATACTACTCATAGATTCATCAAAATAAGCAAACAACACATAGTAAACAGAATCTGTCAAAAACAGAACAGTCTGTAGTAATCTGTATAAAACGTATAATTCTGGAACCCCAACAATTATGAAATAAATTGCTCGACCTGACACATTTGTCTATTAATCATCTGCAAAAAGAATAAACCTAAAAGCACTCTCCAGTAAAAAATGGCAGCTATTCTCGTGAGCGCTAAAGTTTCTGTTTTTCACAGCAAGATCACATAAACTTCACCCAAGTCTTCCCAAAGGTTCTACTTGGCACTTTATTGAAACAAAAGCTATAAAACATGACTACTACAGTAGCATAATCATGTGGACACACAAAAACAGTAAGGATACATATTGGGTTGTCTCCCAACAAGCGCTTTTTTAATGCCTTTTAGCTAGGCATGATGATGATAATGATGCTCACATAAAAGATAAGAATTGAAACATAACGGGAGCATCATGAAGCATATGACTAGCACAATTAAGTCTAACCCACTTCCTATGCATAGGGATTTTGTGAGCAAACAACTTATGGGAACAATAATCATCTTGCATAGGATGGCACAACAAGCATAACTTCAAGAATTTAAGCACATAGAGAGGAAACTTGACATTATTGCAATTCCTACAAGCATATGTTCCTCTCTCATAATAATTTTCAGTAGCATCTTGAATGAATTCAACAATACAACCAGCACCTAAAACATTTTTTTCATGATCTACTAGCATAGAAATTTCACTACTCTCCACATAAGCAAAATTCTTCTTTATGGCATACGTATCATCACAATAATCATCATAGATAGGAGGCATGCTTTCATCATAGTAAATTTGCTCATCAAAACTTGGGGGGAAAATATCATCTTCATCAAACATAGCTTCCCCAAGCTTGTGGCTTTGCATATCATTAGCATCATGGGTATTCAAGGAATTCGTACTAACAACATTGCAATCATGCTCATCATTCACATATTTCATGCCAAGAATTCTATGTAATTCTTCTTCTAGTACTGGAGCACAATTCTCCTTTCCATCATACTCACGAAAGATATTAAAAAGGTGAAGCGTATGAGACAAACTCACCTTCATTTGTTTGTAGTTTTCTTTTATAAACTAGACTAGTGCTAAAACAACAAACAAAAAGATTCAGTTGCAAGATCTAAAGATATACCTTCATGCGCTAACCTCCCCGGCAACGGCGCCAGAAAAGAGCTTGATGTCTACTAAAAAACCTTCTTCTTGTAGACGTTGTTGGGCCTGCAAGTGCATAGGTTTGTAGGACAGTAGAAAATTTCCCTCAAGTGGATGACCTAAGGTTTATCAATCCGTAGGAGGCATAGGATGAAGATGGTCTCTCTCAAACAACCCTGCAACCAAATAACAAAAAGTCTCTTGTGTCCCCAACACACCCAATACAATGGAAAATTGTATAGGTGCACTAGTTCAGCGAAGAGATGGTGATACAAGTGCAATATGGATGGTAGATATAGGTTTTTGTAATCTGAAATTATAAAAACAGCAAGGTAGCAAGCGATAAAAGTGAGCGTAAGCAGTATTGCAATGATAGGAAACAAGGCCTAGGGTTCATACTTTCTCTAGTGTAAGTTCTCTCAACAATAATAACATAGATAGAACATATGACAAGCCCTCAACATGAAACAAAGAGTCACTCCAAAGCCACTAATAGCAGAGAACAAACGTAGAGATTATGGTCAGGTACGAAACCACCACAAAGCTATTCTTTCGGATCAATCTACAAAAGAGTTAGTACTAGAATAACACCTTAAGATACAAATCAACCAAATACCTAATGTCACCTAGATACTCCATTGTCACCTCAAGTATCCGTGGGCATGATTATACGATATGCATCACACAATCTCAGATTCATCCAACCAACATAAAAGTACTTCAAAGAGTGCCCCAAAGCTACTACCGGAGAGTCAACAACGTGTGCCAACCCCTATGCATAGGTTCCCAAGTGTCACGAAACCCGCAAGTTGATCACCAAAACATACATCAAGTGGCACATGATATCCCATTTTCACCACAGATAATCACGGCAAGACATACATCAAGTGTTCATAAAAGACACAATCCGATAAGATAACTTCAAAGGGGAAACTCAATTCATCACAAGAGAGTAGAGGGGGAGAAACATCATAAGATCCAACTACAATAGCAAAGCTCGGGATACATCAAGATCATGCCATAGAGGAACATGAGAGAGAACACGAGAGAGAGAGATCAAACACATAGCTACTGGTACATACCCTCAGCCCCGAGGGTGAACTACTCCCTCCTCGTCATGGATAGCACCAGGATGATGAAGATGGCCTCCGGTGATGGGATCCCCCTCCGGCAGGGTGCCGGAACAGGGTCCCGTTTGGTGGTGGCTACAGAGGCTTGCGGCGGCGAAACTCCCGATCTATCTTCTGTTCTGGAAGTTTTAGGGTACGTAGGTATATATGGGTGCAGGGAGAACGTCGGTGGAGCTATGGGGGCCCCACGAGGCAGGGGGGCGCGCCCAGGGGGGAGGGCGCGCCCCCGCCCTCGTGAGCACCTCCCGTATCTTCTGACGTGGGGTCCAAGTCCATCAGGTGTGTTTCCTTCCAAAAATAACTTCTCCAGTTGATTTCGTTCCGTTTTGACTCCGTCTGATATTCCTTTTCCTCAAAACACTGAAATAGGCATAAAACAACAAATTTGGGCTGGGCCTCCGGTTAATAGGTTAGTCCCAAAAATAATATAAAAGTGGATAATAAAGCCCAATATTGCCTAAAACAGTAGATAATGTAGCATGGAGCAATCAAAAATTATAGATACGTTGGAGACGTATCACACAACGCCTCTTCCTCAGCCTCGCAACTCGCAAGGTGCTGATTGGCGGCTTGCCGGCGGGCGAGCGCGATCTCACTGGTGTGGTGATCCGGCACCAACAGGTACTCCTCCTGGGTGGAAGCGTGCACCCGGTCCACGTACCTCCAAGCGTAGATGAGGCGCTTGGTCTCGACTACACTTAGGGCGTCGGCACGGGCGTCCTCCGCCATCCTCACGACCCTCGCACGAGCCTTCTGCCAAAGAGCCAATTGCCCGACTCTCTCGGACATGACATAGATCTCCCAGGCAGCTTGTTGCGCGGTGCGCTTCTCTTCCTCGGCCTTCTTCTTCGCCTCTATTTTGGCGCGCTCTGCTGGAGGCAAAGCCTCCCACAAGGCGACATCCATTTCTTTCCAAAGATCCTCAAGGCTGGGGGGCTCGGCGGGCGGCACGACGTTCTCTTCGTAGCGGGGAGCCGACGCGTCCTCCAACATGCGTGCTGGCGAGATTGGGAACGCCGACGCGTCCTCCTCGACTAGTGGCGGCGAGGAACGGAACAGCGACGAGTCGCGTCGCAGCGAGGAGCAGAACGTCGACGCGTCCTCCTCGACTAGTGGCGGCGAGGAACGGAACGGCGACGCTTCGCGTAGCGGTGAGGAGCAGAACACCGACACGTCCTCCTCGACTAGTGGTGGTGAGGAATGGAATGGCGATGCGTGACCATCCGCGCGGTGCAGCGAGGGGCTCCTAGGGCTTGGGAGGGGCGATGCCATGGTAGTCGACGTGAGAGGGAGGGGAGGAGATAGGGATGAACGTGAACGTGAGGGGGAGGAGATAGCGATGTCGTGGGAGGTGCAATATTTATAGAGAGCAATGGCACACCTACGTAAGATATGGACTGAGCTGCACTGACTTAACTGCAGGTCCAGTTGCGTCACTGACATGTGGGCCAATACCCTGCTGGGCCCATATGTCAGTGACCCAATGCACCTGAAGTTAAGTAAAAGCTACGTGGGCATATTTGTTGGAGTAAATTACGGGGGAGTGAAGGGGTGGAAATATTGCTGGTCACAATGGATTGGACGAGCGTGGGGGGAGGAGAGTCATGCATGTAGATTTTGTCACACGGGGTGGAGTGGTGGGACCGCCGGAGGGAGAAGGAGAGTTTGGCAGGCATATTGTTTCCACGCATGGAGAGGAAAAGATTTGGAGACGAACGGGCTTCCTGCAGGTATGGGGAACGGTGCATAATAAGTCATCTTGCATGCCGGGCTAGGTATAGTCTAAAGTCATTAAAAACATACACGCCCCACACATGTTCATATTTCAAGGTGCACTAAATTATTGCATGCGATGATTAAGGCTGGCCATAATGGTGGTATCTTAGCTGGTATCATGCACATGAGAATAGCAAACATGCTGATGTGGCAAAGAATTAAATAAGAGAGGGGGGGTTAGAGTAACTAGTGTTCATGCATGCATTGGTAAACACATTTTTTTGTGAAGAACGACAACATTAGTTGAGTACTTTTGCAGACTTCAAAAACTATTCCACCGCCTCTACTATCTTGCTAAGAGTAGGTGAAATTTTTGAGTCGAGCCCTTTAAACTAGAAGGGAGGTAGTGGTACTCTAATAGCTAGGTGTGTAAGTCATCTTACGAAAACCAAATAATCCCAAAACACGTAGGCGCGGTGCATTAACTTCTACCTCGTTTCTTGTTTCTTGACATATCAACCAATAAGAGATGAGGGTGTGCATGCTTTTAATGACCTGAGACTATCAAACATGACATGCAGTGGTTAGTTCATTGCATGCAATACTATTCAATTAGCAAATAAACATTAATGTCTCTCGTTTTCCCCTCTTCCTTGGTCACGGTGCACAACCTAAGATGACTTACTCACCTAGACGGAGGGAGTATCAACATTCACAATGTCAAATCAATATTTTTACACTCATTATAAAACGTATTTCTTATACTCATTATAATCAGTATTGTAGATATTGATATTTTTAGTATAAATTTGGTCGTGGGATTTCATTGATGCCCGTCAAAGCGTGGAGGAAGCGGAGCTTAGGGCTTGCATTGCCGGTCTCTACATAGGTATTTCTTTTCATAATCCTGTAATTTTAGAGACTGATTGCGCTTTTGTGGTAGCGTCTCTTGCATCGGGGGACTATGACAGGTCTGCTATGCGTGACCTAAAGATGAAAGCGTTGAGCATCTCGAAGTTGATCAACAATCTTCAATTGTCAAAGATTAGCCGTTCAGCCAATAAGGTGGCACACTTAATCGCTAAGTATAGCTTTGACAATAGATTAGATGGTATTCTTGTAAATAACGTACCGCCCTGTGTGGTGAATATTGTATCAAATGAGTGTGCTAGTGTGGCTGGTTAATTAATATAAGGTGGTGTTGAAAAAAAGTATAAATTTGGTCAAACACTTTGCAAACGGTTGATGGGAGTAAAAAGGACCAGAGGGAGTATCATGCATGCGGAGTAGGCAAAAAAATTGCTCATTTATAGCCGTTCGAAGTCTCAAAGGGCGCGACCCCACGAGGGAGGCGAAGGTCGTGGGAGGAGCGACGGTTGACGGAATTAAGTGAAGTTACATCCATGCACCGTCATGGCGTGCGAACAGGCAGAAGCTATACCGTCAGGCCTACGATATGGGTCTAGTAGACATGACATCTAGTGGGTCCCGCATAGTTCTCGAGAAATCTTTGGGGGCTTGCAGCCGTTTATCCATCGGGCAAGCCAGCAACCCCACGCCGTTCGCACACCCTACTCGTCCCCGTCTTTTACCTCACAACAGTTCACTCCTAGTTGTCCCGTCCTTTCACATTAGTTCGCTCCCAGTTTTTGTGGGGTACAATAGTTCAACTTCTCCTAACCCTCCTCCAAAATCCATGGCCTCCCAAATCTCCATGGTCGCCGCTGAGTACCAAGTTAGAGACATCACCGGCGATCAGTTCATCGTCATCTACACACGTGGATCCGCGACGGTGATAGCATGGCTTGCTCGCTTCCTACGCATGTTCAACAGTTCAACGGATGAGTGGGTCGCTGGGCTAGATGTTGAGTACACCACAGTCCTGGGACGAGAGAAGGATCTAAAGGAAGAAGAGAGGAAGAAGCCCGCCGTGATCCAGGTTTGCGTACATAATGTTTGTTGGTCTACCACATAAGCCATGCCGATGTTGAGTGCCAGGATTTTAAGAACTTCCTCAAGGACAAAAGAGTGAAATTTGTTACTGTAGGCTTTAAGAACGACAGGGATGTCCTGCGTCGGATAGGTCTCGTTGTAGGCTAGCCCTTCGATCTCCAGAAGGCAAGCCTGGTGTCCTCCTCTCAACCTTCAATGCTGACCCTGGCAGCAGCCATGATTGATCCTTCATACACTAAACTGAAGAAACCTCATCACGAGTTTCATCATGCATGGGAGTCGAAGACATTAGATGAAGATCACATCCTGTACGCAGCAATGGATGCCTACCTTTATTTAAATATCTACAAGGGTTGGATGAAGAAGCAGAGCCCAGTGTCCGGTTCAAGCAAAGAAGCGTCGGTGAAGAGGAAGAGGAAGAGGGTCGAGGACGAAGTCGAGGATGTGGACTCGGACTCCGAGTAGGTGGCAGTGCCGTCGCTCATGCTGGTTCTACTGCAGTGTCAAGCAGACTAGTTGCTTAGTTTATTTTCAAGGGTGTGCTGTGCTGAGGCCTAAGCAGAACTATGTTTATGTTCTTTCTCGTTATTTGAACTCTTTAGTACGTAGAGTAGTACTAGTACTATGTCTTACTACTGTTCTTCTTGCAGTTGGTACTACTGCTCGTATCTTCGTGTTCCTACTATACTTAATACGTTCGTACTAGTAGTATAATTTGGGTCAGTCGGTTTGTGAAAGAAGTTTGACGGAGCGAAAGAAGAAGACGGCAGAAGAGGTGGAAGAAGCCCTTCTAGCCATCCATGTTGCATCAAACGGCTCACATGAGTTGAATGACCCAAATTGCTCCTTCAGATTGCAGGATCCACGTGGCATTCAAGGTCTCGAAGGTAGATTCCGCATCCGCACCCGGTTTGCTGGCTCGACGCGCGCGTGACCGGCTTCCGCCGCGACAGCCACATGCGCGCCTCCTCCGCGCGGGCGGAGACGACAATGCCACGCTAGTTCCTCCTCGCCGGCATGCTGGAGCACGCGCTCGTCCTCCTCTTCGTACGCTGCGTGCATAGACGCGGCTCCACCAGCTGCTCGCGTGCTTGGCAGTGTGGCGGCATGGCGAAGAGGAACTGCAGACAAAGTGAGCGGGCGAGCCTTCGGCTTCATGGCACAGGGATGGCGGTGACACGGCGCTGATGGGCGAGAAATTGTTGGCCGGAGCAGGTGGGCGCCGGCATGCGCAACGGCGGCGGCGGCATATTGATGAGTGCGCGTATGGGAGCTTACTTTAGTTTTATATAAGGTTGGTCAAACTTAAAAGAAAACCGTACTAGTACATGTAAACATTAGACTTAGGAAGCGCTTTTATTAATATTTTTGAAGTTAGTACCACAGCCACGATACAGAATCCTGTGCAAGCGCGTGAACAGCGGCCGCACGGTCGATCGAACGGTGCGTCACCGTGTCGCGCTCGAAGTACATCCACCGAACCTTTTTGTGTGTGTGAAAACAATCCTCGACTATTACTCAACTTTATTTTCCTGCGAAAGTTCTTGACGCTGCAATATTTCCATATATTTGAATTTAGCTCCAGTTTGTGTTTATTTGGATTTGGACGTTTTAGGTGCGCCCTAGTTTTTTAATACTTATTTTGTGTGTGTGACTGAGAGAGAATGTGTGTATGTGTCCATATGTGTGTTGTGGCGGAAGGGCAATGTGGAGACGGTGTGCGTGTGATACAGACATAGAGAGGTGTGAATGTGCAAATGATCTTGCATGAGTGAGAAATAGACAGATGCTGATACGTTGTGTATACATGAGAGAACGGTCTTCTAGTTTACTTGTGTGTGTGTGTGTGAGAGAGAGAGAGAGAGAGACAAAGAGAGAGATGAGCATCCATAACACAACAACCATCTCTCTCGATTCGTCCGTCCCTCGCACGATCGCATGCAACACATGCATCAACGCGCACATTTTGACACCCTCACTCGGCCCCTGCCCACCTCAAGGCCCGCACAATCTCTTCATGAATACCCATTTCTCTCCTTAGGTTTGTTTTCGCTCATTATCTGACACACACACACACACACACAGCACAACACACACACACACACACACACTCCCCCGAGCACACAATTCATCCCCATCCAAGGTTATACGGCGACCACTCTTGCTTGTGCTTCTTTGCACCCCAACATGCACAACACCTCAATCTTCAAAGAGGGCATCGAGCAGATCGAAGACGGCGACCACACCGTGCTAGAGAATGCGGGGTCATTTGGAAGCAGGGTGATGTGATGACGGCTGACTGACTCCTCCCCCCACCCCCTCTCTCTCTCTCTTGCACAAAATTACCAATCCCTCTCTTCCCTGCACAAAATTGTCAATCCCTCAACCCATGAGATCCTTCCCCTCTCGTCCATGTTTTTTCAGCTCTCTCATCAAACATGTTGTCTCTTCTCCTTCCACGTATACAGAATCTGGATGCACACGCATCTCACGTATATTACATGTCTCCATCTTTCTCATAGACCTAACTTCTTCCTCTCTCTTTCTCTTTCTCTCTCCCTTTCTCTCTGTCTCGTTAGGTTTGTCTCCTACTCTCTCGTCCACATACATACAATCTTTCCCACCCTATCTGCTCCATCTTCAAAAGGTCTCTCTGCACGTTTCATTCACACATTGGGATATGTCAAAATGTTGCTTCTATAATGGCTGATGTAGAGTTTTGGTTGTTTTTGTTGCATCCTACAAAGTAATAACTATGAAATGCATTTAGATTCTCATTTGACTGGGATTATGTGAGTTTGAGCATGTTGTGAAGTACTATAGACCTTGTATATATCTTGGGATTCAACAATGATTGTAACTATTGAATTGTATAGACCATTACATTCGAAGTCAATAGCCTAATATATTAATTTCACAATTTCAACAAATGATTAGTTCACTACAAACTAAGAAAACAAATGTGTACTCCCTCCATTTTTATTTAAGTCCGCATATTAGCATTGGTCAAAGTCAAGTTTTGTAAACTCTCAGAAAGCTTATAACAAAAAATATTAACATATACAATAACAAATAAATACCATTAGATTCATTATTGAATGTACTTTCACATCATACATATTTGTTATGGTAAATCATACATATTTTTATATAAACTTGGTCAAACTTTAGGAAGTTTGACTTCGGTCAAACCTAATATGCAGAGTTTACTACTACTACTCGCTAGTTGCTTAGCCGAATCACTCAACACGCCACACGGGGAGTCCAGTGTCACAAAATTTTGAGGTCGGCGGGAAAATCTCCCGCGACCCTGATTCGAGTAGTGGGAAGTTACCATCATAGCCTTCGGAACTAGCCTACGGATGACGCTTGGTAGGGGGCTATTTTCATAACTTCAGGTTCACCCTACCCAGCCAACCCCACCCCGGCACCCAGAGTAGTACACCTGAATACTCCCCATTTTCTATCCCCACCGCAAAATAGACTTCTCCAAGGCACCGCAGCCTTCGTGCTCCTCCGCTTTACATCGGCGCACTCGTCCACCGTAGCGCATCTGCCTCATCGACGACCTCGTACGTCACACTGGGGCCAGTCCACCGTCATCGTCATACACGGAGCCTCTTCCCCGGCATCGTCTTCCACGGTCTCGGATCTGCTTCCCGGAAGCCGACGCCAAGCGCAGAAGTACCATCGTCGTGGACAATGAACTGACTCCCGTAGCCGACCATGACTCACAGAGGCCGCCGCGACCATCATTATCCTCCTCGATTGGTAATGTGTGTATTGAATCAGTTAGCAGTACATGTGTAGTTCCAATTTTGTTCATACCTACCCTTCAATTTTCCTGGGTGCTATTGTTCCCATAAAAGCAATTGGTTATAGCCTCCATTGTCCAACAGAATATCAGCTTGTAATTGTGCGTCGCTCCTGTATCCCGCTGTTCTTGGGTAGGTTTTTCATATGCAACCAGTAGTGTGGCAAATGATGGAAAGGTTTTTAGAACTAGCAAGATGCCCATGCGTTGCACGCATCAAGATGCATTTGTATGAGTAGTTTATCTTGTGGGCGAAAAGGATGAACGAGGGAAGGCCTTATTTGCAAATCTGGATAGGGGTATGGGTATCTTTTTGCAAAATTCCCATTTGTTTCCTTCCTATCTGTTAGATATAAATCAGACGGCCTATATTGCAAGAAAAAAAGTATAGAGAAAAAATAGTAGACAATTAAGGAAGTAGAGATAAATATTAAATATAAGATATAAAATAAATATAACCGTAGACAAGAGAGTAGATATAGTAGAAACGTCGGGAAAGGATCGCGCGCGTGCGGGAAAAAGCGGCCGGGCGTGCGCTAGTTTTGGCGCGCGGCGTCCGGCGCGCTTTATAAAATCCAACGCCCTCCCACCGCTCTGTGCCTCGCCACCACTCTCTCCCCGCTCTTTTTCGCCTCGCCGCCGCCGTGCCACCATGCCGCCGCATCACCGGGAAACTTGGGGATACAGCGGCGTCCGCGCGCACCCCTCCGGCGGCTTCTCCGTCGAGATCCGGTTCCACGGGATGCGCCCCGTTCTCGGCAATTTCGACATCGCCAACGAGGCCGCCTGCGTGTACGACGCAGCGCCGTGGCGCCTCGGTGGCCTCATAGAACATTGAACTTCCCCAACGTGCTGACGCGGGAGCTGGCGCAGGAGCTCGCGCCTCTGCCGTGGCTTAGCACCGACGAGGATCGTCGTGACAACCAGAGGCAGGAGCACCGTGTCGGCATCGCCGAGATGGACGAGGAAGCCATGGTGCTATGGCGCCAACACTTCCCGCAGGACATCATCAACGAGCGCGAGTTCTATGCACAAAGGAGGGCGGAGAGGGATAAGAGGAGGGTGGAGTGAGCCGCCTATCACGAGGACAAGCGTAGGCGAAAAGCGGACGCTCAATTCAACATGAGGCTAGGAGCAGCGTTGCCCTGGGAATCCGACGACGATCGGTATCTTCATGCCTACAGTCAGACGTCGGAGGAGGACATCACCGAGGAGGAGTCGGACAACGAGGAGTAGTTGAATTATCTGTTTTTATCTATCTATGCTGAGAACTATCCTCTACTCTCTAGTATCTACTTGTCGATCTTAGCACTATAAACGCTTTTTTAAAGTGCCGCGCATTGCGATTCTGTTGGAGATGCTCAAACATGGCAGACGAGTGCTTTAATGTTGCCCACAAGATGCGCGAGTATTACTAGTAGTATTTTTCTTGTCATGTTGAGATTTTAAAACCACGAGTGTGAACATGAAGAGGAGCAATGATGACCAAACACGGGATATTCGGGACATCTTCAAGGAGCGTGGCAAGTTAAAGAGGAGCTGCACCGAACCTGTAAAACAAGCTTTGGTAAGTAACACCCTTTCAATTACTTTCGTTTAGCCTCGTGTTCTTCGATGTGTATATGTTGTAGTTTCTGTTTCTCTTAAGCGTGGTGTTCTTCTGTGTGTAATAAGAAGAGTCTTAATCGTCCTAATGCTTTCATTTTTAGCTTGATGTAGGAAGTGGGTGTTCTCACCTTGTAGTCTGTTTTTATATTTCTTTTCCTTTTGAATTCACTTCTCCGAGTTCTGTTTATCTGGCTTCTACTAAATGGATCTAGGTTTCTCTGAGCATTGATCTAAAAAGAAGTAACTTCATGTCAGGATGCAGTTCCTGCGAGGAGGGAAGTATGGTCAACCTAGAGATCATGTTTCCAAAATGAGGCTGGATTACACACAAGGTGCCAGTTCCCTAATGATGCTAGATTAGACACAAGGTGCAAATTCCCAGCTAATGCTGGATTACACACAAGCCAGGTGGAGTCATCAGCTGTTCGTGTCCTCGTGGCATTAGTAAAGGCTGAAAGAAAGCGTGCAACAGCCGTTGAGAATGTAGCTGAGTTCCTGAAGAAGCGAAAAGAGCAATCAGATGCTCTCTTCACCCAAGCCAAAGAAGAGATGGAAGAAGCAAGAAATAAGCTAGCAGAGGCAGAGCAGGCTAGGCGTCTCCTGCTATCTAAAACTGTTGTCAATACAAAATTTCCTTCATAATAGCTAGGTTCAAATGTTTATCCAGTCAGCATGCCTTTTGTCATGTCTGTGCGTCTACTGATGTGGCACAAAATGTTTTTTTGCGTCATGTAATAACAGCAATTACTTTCCAAACAATAACAGACGAAGCATTAGACATGGTATAGTTCACGCGCAAGCCCGACATTCCAAGTTCAACTTCCACATCAAACTCATGTTCACAGATATCGGCACATTCATACATAATGTCCACAACCATGATTCACTTCAAAGCCAAAACAAATGTGAGGAGAGTTATAAATAAAGAAAAACCTCTACTAGATCCCGCTACCAGTGCAAGCACAACAAGTCAAGACCATGCGTAAATTAATTATATTTTAGTCATTTTTCTGTCCTAAATTGCCTGCCGGCTCGCGGAAGGACGTGTTGCCATCACACGCGCGGATTCAATGAAGGCAGGCGGGGCAGTCTTAAGCTGGTTGCACGCGGCGAGGAGGCGTGCTCAGCCGGGCCTGCAGCGAGTGCGGCCCTCTTGGCCGGCGCGCCGGTTCAATGCCTGCACTATGAGAGGTCGCGTCCGTGTCAGAGCAATCACTCCCTCCAGTCATTTTTTGTTTGGGTATAACAAAATCTCATTTTCCATTCACATTTTACAAGTAAAATTCATGGACAAACTTTGACCCAAAGAACGACGGGGACTAGTAAACCAGGATGGAGGTAGTAGTTTTTTTTAATCAAAGAAGGATTTCCCCTTCCGATTACTAAAAACCAGCATCTAAATCTAAACCATAGTATTTGCCCTAGAACTACCAGGTTCAACATCTCGCAACATAAACCCATACAACCATACGCTAAGGAGGTACGTAGTACTATGAATTCCATTTTTGCTCCATACCAATCATTCTAAAAACTACTTACTACTTATAACGTGCCATTGAAAATCAGAACTCTTAACCCCGCTAAAAAAACGATATTTTAAACGTGTCTACTCGATCTGTGGCAACTGGCGAGCCACCGCGCTCCAAGTCGTTCACCTGTGGTCCCGACCATCAACTCCTACAAAGGTGCTCCACCACGTACCCGGTACCCGCGAATGCAGCAATCTTGCACCTAGGGTTTTAGGGTTTATTTGTTAACGTCGCCTTTATGTAACACTCATGTGTTGGAGACAGCGAGAGGCCGACTGTGTGCCTACGCCTCTTCTCTTTGTATATGTACTCCACCGTTTATCTTGTGTCCAAAAAATTATAATAACTACTAGCAATGTGCCAATGCATTGCCACACGATCAAAGTAGATTAATACATATTCACCGATTTGATAGAAAAAAGTCTAGTTTTGAAATACGTATATCACTAAAAATATGTTATGTTTCACGCAAAATATATTCCTTTGGCGGTTTTGATGAGATATGGGAGGAATGTTGTTGGTTTCAAGATTCGAGAAGTGGTATATGTCTAATTTCTACTCTTACTAGCAAGATGCCCGTGTGTTGCACGGAACATCAAGATCTTCTAGGAGAAAAGGATGAACGAGGGAAGGCCTTATCTGCAAATGTGGTGAAGAGTGCAGGTAAATTGCCATATTTTCCTTCCTATCCGTCAGATATAAATCGGACGACCTACATTGTAGGATGGCAGGCCCACCTTCATCACCAACTCTATTTTTTATCCCTACTCTTATAAAAAGCACTGTCGGTGATGATCGTGTGCCTGCCATCCTGCAATATAGGCCATCCGATCTATATCTAACGGATAGGAAGGAAACTATGGCAATTTTGCAAAAAGATACCCATACCCCTCTCCACATTTGCAAATAAGGCCTTCCCTCATTCATCCTTTTCCCCCACAAGATAAACTACGCATACAAATGCATCTTGATGTTCCATGCAACGCATGGGCATCTTGCTAGAAAGCCCATGTGTGTGTGAGAGAGAGGGAGAGTGGAGGAGGACGGAGTGCATGTGTGACAAAGACACAAGTAGTGTGTGTGCGATAGGTATCAGCTTAAAATGCGGCGATAGTGTGTGTGTGCACGATCGAGTGGGCGTGTCTCAAGAAGGGAAGAAAAAGCTACATAGATACAAGGAGCGGGAGAGAGACATGTATGCGATGGTGGAAGCACGAGTGTGCGGGTGTATAAACCTATCTAGAGGCTAGCTAGTCGATAAATGTTTGTGAGAGAAATACGAGTCGGGTGCGAAAGCGAGAGTTTTGTGTGTGAGAGAGAGAGACGGTAGTCGGGAAGGGGAGTGGAAGCAGGAGTTGTGTGTGTGTGTGTCTATGAGAGAGAGAGGAGACAGTAGTCGGGGTTGTCTAATCAGTAAACAAATGAATAATGTCAGTATGGGATGGAGACGAAAAGGAGACCGCAACAAATGTTGTGTCTACAGGAGAGAGAGAGAGAGAGAGTAATTTTAGTGGTATGAGTCATATGTAGAGACATATAGGGTGTGTGACAAAATCCCATTGAGAGAAACACAAAGTGAAAGACGAGTGGAGACTTTGTGCGTGGTGGTGAAAAAGAAAGCTTAGGTACCGAGTGACACCAGAGAACAGAAGAGATGTGAGAGATAATGAAAACCGTGTAATGTATAATGATAGGTAGAGTGTGACACTTCTCAAGGGAGACGTCGAGAGACCATGTTTGCGAGGATAGGAGAAACATGAAGTGAGCGTGCGGGTGAGCTGGAGAAAAGAGAGTGATAGCTACCTGAAGGAGCATGCATGCGAGAGAGATGGGCGTGAAAGGAGTGAACAAAAAAGGGATTCAAATATTTGAATTCGAGATGATGACACATGTAATCCATACTCGAACCAAACTTGATCTATCAAACATGCATACTCATATGAATTCACGCACATCTATGTTATTTAATATGTAGATATTACTAATCCATACATTTTAGTAGAAAATAATTTGGTTAAATTTTTTTGAATTCAACCTTAAGATTTTGATATCGTTGTATTTGTAAATCATATTATACACATAAGGCGCAGAATTCTTAGTTGTGCTTTTGAAAGTATATATATAAAAAATGATGTATATAGAATGTAATTCCAATTGAAAATGGATCCCGCCCAAAAAAAATAGTAGAATACAAACGGGATTCGAATTGAGTTGGCACGGTAAATGTGCAATATGCAAAATTTGAACGAAGCAGGGAAAGTCGCAGTAACCGCTCGAAACCAAAATCTGCGAGATGGAAATCACTACTGCCTATCCCTGCCACGCAAAGCCTATCTGCTGGATTTCTATAGGTTTCGATAGGGGTAGGTTTGTAATTTCACACAAATGTGACGTAACCGCCTCTCACCCGGATTCATACACGGTGGGCGCCAAAACACAGTGTGCCCTCGGCCGAAATCGACTCCCTCCCCGATTCACATTCATACACGGTGGGCGCCAAACACAAACTCTCGTCGGCAAATATTCGGTGTATGCGATATTACCGTCCTATCCCCAACCGACTAATGTTGTTGTGCTGTAGTAGAAATTTGAAACGGGGGCTAAGTTTGTAAATTTCCTTGCATTTGAGACAAGCGCGCCCTGAATACATGGTCCCCCCTTCCTCTCTACCTCCCTTTTCCCCATTCGTACTCCGTGGGCGCCAAAACACCCTCTCCACCCCACCCTCCTCCGTCCGCCGCCGTCCGCCACCCCATCCACCGCCGTCCTCCTCCACCATGCCGGAGCTGGTAACCCGACGTTGCCGTCCATTACAAGAGATCGACCTCTCTCATCCACGCCTTCGGACCGGGATCCTTGCATCCCGTCCTCTCGCTTCATCCCCGCCGTCGTCCACCTTGCCGGCGCCGCTCCTATGACCGTCTCGTCCACCGCGCCCCACCGCCACCGTCTACCCTCCTAGATCTGCTTCCACGTCACCGACAGCCATCGCTACCACAGCACCATCAAATTCTTAGCAGATGCGTACACGGCGCCGCACCAGAGGCGATACTCTTTCGTATCTGCTCAACTTATTTATCGCAGCAAGAAAATAGATCGCCACTGCTTTACTCTGATTTCTTGTCTTGGTTGCGAAGTTGCCTTTGTCCGGTTTGCACCTTCAGATCCGCCATGGCACGCTCAACACTATACTCCCAATGCTTATGGTTTTCCCCTATTATATTCCACACTAGTTAAATCACTGTAGACTAAATTTCAAAATTGGGTCAGTCGATTTTTTAGAGCTCGCCGGAGTTCGCCGGTGCGATCCAAGGGGCTCGGGTGGTTGTGGGGCCTCGCCGAATGAAGAAAACTCAATGCGGGTGGGGGTTGGGGCGCGGGTGGGGGGTGGGGGTGGCGGAGGAACACAGGCAGTGGGGGCCGGTGGTCCGGCCAGCGGCCCGTGCGGTGTTCTGTATGGGAAGAATCAGAGACGAGGAAGAAGAAGGGTTATGAGACGTAGGATCTTCATCCAACCACCTGAAATGGTCGAGAGACAGCTGGGAGTTGCATTCTTAATGCGCTCTGGTTCATCATGTGTGGGCACTGCGCAACCAACATTTTATTATCCAAAATCTGCTTGCTCTTCTTTACCATGTTCCTCTTCCGTTCTTCCTTAATATGTACTCTCTCCGTTCCTAAATACAAGTCTTTGTATAGATTCCACCATGACTACATATGGAGCAAAATGAGTGAATCTACACTCTAAAATGTATCTGGATACATCTGTATGTGATCCATAGTGGAAATCTCTACCAAGACTTATATTTTGGAACAGAGGGAGTATACTAGTAGTACAGTATGTTCCTTGTACTGAAGATGAGCAGGGACATTTGAAGTGTAGAGGTCTATATGGTTGGTTGTGATGACACTTTGAGCCTCTTTGATTCGTAGGATCTTGTAAACATAGGAATAGGATTTGTAGTGGCCTGCCCACTTGAATCCAATAAGAATAGCAAGGAAATGCGCGGAGCTGTGTCGCCTTTGAGAGTTACACTGATATTAACAGTACCGCAACTTCACTTGAAGAGAGCTGGTATCCGAAGCCTTTCTAGCCGTACCGGCAATACTAGCACATATATTCCAGCAAGTTCCACTTTGCTGATTTTACTCTGATGCTTAAGGTTTTCCCGTTATATCTACACTATGATCTGTGTAGCTGCTTTGTGTCGCACTAGCAGCAGTCCACTCTTGAAGCTAAACACTGCTATGACTTACAAAATTGGCACCAAGGCATTGGGTGCCATTCTGGATGCAATGAAACTCATACGCTCCCCACCTGTTGACTCTTGTTTAGAATATGATCCTAATGACTATTCTAACCTCGAGGAGTCAAAGGCAGATGGCCTGTCCTGTTCACCCATCAAGGTGCCTGTTCTAATTTGGCAATGCTTTATTGATTGCGGGTATCTTGCATATGTTGTCTTGCATTTCTTCTACTTTGTTGCACCGCCATCTGCTTAGTTTACTCATCATATATGTCGAGATGCCATGCCCATCCATTATCAATACATATTCCATCTGTCATCATACCATGTTTTTCCACTCAAATGTTGTTCGTGTGTATCAGACATCAAAAAGGAAGAGGGTGATTGCGGAACCTGAAGGAGTACCAGCAAAGTCCTTGAAAAACATGGTGGTGCCGGAGAAATCAGACAGCACCCCACTTATATTGGTTGTACAACCAGTGACACAAAACGTAGGACCGACTCCATGTAGATTGTACCCATACTTCACTGGCCACACCACTAGCCCCACCACACTGGACCTGCACTCCAACAAATGGTATACCGATTTCATTTGCCATAGCACCAGCTGTACCACAGAAAAATCCCACTCCAGTAAAAAGTACAGCAAGTCCACCGGCCGAAGACCTATCCCAACTGCAGAGACGGCCAATTCCTAGCAGGCGGCTATCCCTCCCCTTGGAGTCTGAGCGCCATTAACCAAAAGGGATGGGGTCTGGCTATAGTAATCGCACACCAGTCGGCGGTACTGTAGTCCTACGCCCCCCGACCAAGCTACCGTTATCAGATGTGAGGCTACAGTGCAGTATAGTCCTCCTAGCCTACAGGCTGCGGGCCCTACCTGTCGGCCGAGTTCATGGAAGTCGGCGGGGCCCACCAGGCGGCAGGCCCCAGCGGTCGGTGGAGAAGCCGTAGCCCAGAGACACTGACGGACGGGCCCTACAACCAGCCAGATTAACATTGTGCCCCTAGGGGTAGGCCTATATAAACCCCCCAGGCTCACCCATGCAAAGGCTTCAGCATTCTAGCCACCATACACCCACGTAGCTAGGGAAGAGGTAGAGCTAGCCTTGCCTTTTTCTTCCTCTAGCCGATACAACTCAAGGAGCACTGTTTTAGCTACTCTATTTGATCATAGTCATCATGCGGAGACCCCGCAGAGCAGGATTAGGGGCATTATCTCCACGGAGAGCCCCGAACCTGGGTAAGACCCGGCGTCTTTTGAAGTCTTGCCTCCTCTCGCTTCTAGAGCCCGACAACGCACTCCTGTCCCCACACATGATAAGCCATCCCTTGGCATATGTCAAGGAAATACCACTACACCAGCGGTGTGAGTAGTAGGGGGCGGTGAGACCTTCGCGGTAGCACAGCCGGCCACGAGAGGCAGGAGCAGGCGACACGACCAGCGCTGGTTTGGGTGGCTGGAGCAAGAAGACCAGAGGTTGAAGAAGCACTACGGCTGTTGGATGGATATTGTATGGTCACTGAAGCTATAATCATTCATATTGACTAAGTTGACAAAGCCTTCCGTCTGCGTCAACTTAGTAGGCCCACAAGTTAGCCTCCAAACCGGTCTACCCCTGATGTCAGTGGGAGAAATCATTTTTTTCGCGTAATAAGGAGGCAGTTGATTGCGTGCGGCCGGAGGGAGTAGGGTGGGCTAGTGAAGCCTGCGCAGCATCAGAGCAGGCCACAAGAGGAGGGAGCAGGCAGTCCCGTCGGCGCTGGTTTAGGCAGATGGAGCGGGAAGATCAGAGATTAAAGAAGCACGTCGGCCGTTGGATGGACATCCTACAGTCACTGCTGCTAGAATCGTGTGTTGACTGACAAAGCCTTTCGTAAAAAATTCAGCCTCAAAATCTGTGGCGTGTACAGCCCATTTGCTATTATTTTTATAATTTTTACTCATTTTCAAATTCATATTGAATTTATTGCATCCCATTTTCCATTTTTAGAATTGCTGCCCATTTTCTGGTCAGTGCGAGGGTTAAAAAATTTGAACTAAAAAATGTGCGAAATTTTGAAAAATTCACATATTTTTGTTCGGGAACAACATATTCTTAATCCAAAAATTAGTAGCCATACTAAAACAAATTTAAAGATAAATTAGTACTATGTCATGTTAAAATCCAATGAAATATAAAATATTAGTGAAGAACAAAAACAAAAAAAGAAACTAATTGGCCATTTGCTATAATTCTTTTGGAATTTGCAACCCCTTTGATATTACTTTTAAGATATACTGACCATACTCTATGGCCAGGTCGGAATGCATCCCTCCTCGCCTTGAAAGATTTGCAGTCCAGTAAGTCGGAGAAAACGAATAGGCCTAGCTTGGGTATTCTTCAAAAAGAAATAGTTGGCTACCTATTTTCCCAAAGAAAAAACTGCTGGGCTGGTCATGTTGTCAGGTGGGCCATAGAGACCGCACAACCCAGTTTATAGCTTGCTCCTCCGAACAAATCCTCAAAATAAAAAGTTGTGCAATCCTGTCATTAATTGACTATATGTTGACAATGATGTGGGTCCCAGATATCAGCATGGTGGATTAGAGTAAAAAATGAGGGGTGCATCTGAGTAGTAAAAGAGGCACTTGCTTGTGTTCGGGAGTGGACCTGGTGGGTCCGTACTGTCATACTAACAACTACTGTCATCTCCCGATTCACTATGTTGATAGGGCCGGATGGCGGCGCCCTGGCGAACGCACCAAGGCGGAGGATAAAGTGTTGTCGCCAATGTGTTGGGCTGGGTTGGACATTCTTATCGAAAAATAAAAATGGACCGGAACTATTTACGACATTGACTTTGATTTTCATGTGTCCACTGGTTGTAGGAAGGAAATGGTGGGATAAAGAAGACTGGTTGCAATCTTTGCCTAAGAATAACATCGACTGAACGTAACGACACTATCATAGGAAATAATATCCTCCTGTTAAAATTTGACTTTTCAAATCGTAAATTTAAAGAACTCGTGCATGAGCATTGAGCTTTATTTATTTATTTACTTATTTATGTTTAGGGGACCGTGAGCATGTACCTGGGCCGGATTCATGTGAGATCCTCCCTTCCAGTTAATTATGGGCTCCTTTATTGGGCCTTCATCAGTGGGATGCATGTTATCGACAAGGGGAAAATGTGTTCCACACCAAAAATAGTATGCGCTACATTCGGTATGGAGCACTAAAGGATCGGATTGTGCAACGACTTCCCAAACATTGTGTTTGTCGTTCTAACAACACATTTATTCAACCAACAGACAAAATATACTACTGATTGTACATTGAAAACAACAGCAGCAACAACCAGGACTGGGGGTGCAACAGAAGCAATAAGCATGCCAGAAGAGTAAAGACACAGCTCTCTCTTCCAAACCAAAACATCAGCCATCATTACAAAAGGGCTACCAAAAAAGAACAAGTGTATGCATCAAACTAAATAAAGATCCTACTACACCAAGTGTACGCATCTAACTAACTGGCTTAGTTAGAAGTTATTATTTATTCAGCTGTGGAGATTGGCTGACGACTTGAACCAGATGGGTGCCTGACGGGGGAAACTCCAGCCAGCAGGTCAAAGTCTGATACTTGCAACCCTGTCTCCTGCTTTGGGTTGCAGAGCGTGGCGGCACATATCAGGGTATGGTGCATGCAGAGACGCATGGTACACTGTGTACACATAGTTTTGCCTGATGAACAAAATCGTGCTGTCATCATGATCCTTGCCATCGGTTATCTAGTAGTTAATCGGATAATTCAGTTCGAGCAACAGAGAGCGTGTACCAAGGCTACTTACCAGCCTCCAGTCAAAAATTCCTGAAGGCCCAGAGAAGCTGGGATCTTGCTCAAAGACCTTGCAGTGACTGTGATTGTATTCCGCAAAACAACACGTCCGATACGTGCGAGTGATCATCAATTGTTCGCCGTTGTCTTATCGAGCCAGGAACCACCTGCAACTGCCATGTCGCTTTTCTTTGAAAGGTTCTAGGATTAGGAATGGTAGGGACACTAGGCGGCCTACACATCATATCAAGTTGGAGTCAAATAAAAAAGGGCTTATTGTAGTCTTAAGAACAACATGTTATGAGCATGAATATTTTTTCAGTAAATGTTGACAGTAATATAAGAAAGCCATCATGATATCATAGGAAAGTAACATACTGCTGTAACAGCCATTTGTAGCGATAACTGGAGTAGGCCAGCAATACGTCCAGCCATAGAAGGAGTCGACAGCTAAATGAAGCCCTTGTGTTCGATGGCATCAGAGAACCATGGAGGATGTATGATCCTGCAATGGACGTGCAGATTTATCCACTTACCACAGTAACCCGTCAGATAGGCGAGACCGCAGTTGAAGAACGCAATTAGCCTGAAGTCTTTATAATTCGCAGTTCTTGTGGGCACTTGGCAAATTACAACCTTGAGCAAATCAAACTTGGTATCATGTTGGCTACTGAAAGATTCCGAGTATTCTAGGCTGCGGTGCCAAAGTAGTGCAGTGTTAATCGAAGGAAGGGGGATCGATCGTTGGGTGTAGACCTCCACGAGCATCCAGCTGCCACGACCGTCGACGAGCACCATCCAAGACGTGTTCATCCCGACCTAGTACATACCGTTAACGTAGTTGTGGGTGACGGGGATCGGATCGCAGTCAAGGGGGTTGATGCTTGCCACCCTACGATCGTTATGCTGTGTCACATGTCGTTTATGAAGATCAGGCGGCATAAGCAAGCAAGGAGTTGGCTTAAAAATCTACGGACTGAGGGCTTTGAGTAAATGGTACAGCCCCAACGAGCATGCGGCGAGCGGCATGGTATTGAGATTGTCCACACGTGAAACAATGAGCTTGATTACCTTTGTGGGGAGCGAATTCTAGCCACTCTTTCGGCGAACGCTACTCGTTTCTGCCATTATTAGTGCTTGGGTTTCAGAAGAGGGGGGAGGCGCCTTAACAGGGATGGAAGAAGATTGGACGATTATGTGCGGACAAAGATGAAGAAGTGAATATGTGCTGCGAGAAGTGGACAGGTGATGATGACTATAGCACGCCGCTTGACTACACACATACCAGCCGCATATGGTCATATCGATGCCAGATAACTTGCTTGAGTGATCACAATACTAGTACTCCCTATAGTTCCTACTACTATGCCCTAGCTTGCATATAGAGTAGTGGAGTAGGACTCTGCTCTACTACTAGCACCGGAGGAGAAGTATATTCTAATCTAAAATAGTTGCAAACTTGAATGCCCGAGCATGGACCGACTGTGAACCGCCATCGGTGCTAACTCCAATCCCCAGCAAACATTCGCTGGGAGACATGGCAGTTGCAAACTCCCGCGACGCAGTTACAGTATGTGTGTAAGGGTGGCAGTTTTGTCAAATACTATGGCTTAAAAATAGGCCACCGTCGGATGAAAATCTGATGGTTACATGGGATTCGCCAGGATTGAGCTCATGGCGAACAATCGCCAGATATCATTACTAAAAAAAGGATAAAACACCCGGGGCTATAACTTACACCAGCTAACCACTAACAATGATACTAACATAGTTGTAAAATGGTCAAACACCGTGTCTACGTGGTGTTTGGAATTTATATGCAAAAAACTAGCAAGATGCTCGTGCATTGCACGGAACATGAAGATGCATTTTTTTTACAAAACACCTATTGTGATTGACCCATGCAGGAGTAATACCATGTGTACAAACTAATGATATCTCGAGAATTTTATCGGAAAAATGGTATCTCAAGAATTTCATCGAAAAAATGATATCTCGAGAAAGATGATAAATAAGGTGAGGAGGAGTGGGTGTGGTGGCGACTGGTGGTCGGACTGGGCGGAGGCATGGGGATGGACGGCGCGGGCAGCAGCCACCATGCTTGATTGTTCCAGAGACTTCCTTTTTTAACACCTCAGCAATGAGGTTGTGGGATATAAGGATGAACGAGGCAAGGCCTTATTTGTAAATGTGGAGAGATGTGCGGGTATCTTTTGTAAAATTGTCATAGTTTGCTTTCTAGCCATCAGATATCGATCAGACGGTCTATATTACAAGATGGCAGGCACACCATCATCACCAACTCAGTTTTTATAAGAGTAGAGATGGAGACTAGGGAGGACCACCATCTACTTCTTCGTGTGCTACTCCCGCTCTCCATTCGGCGGTCGCAACGTCCCCTACATCCACTCCCTCCCGCGCTCCATTTGGCGGGCGCTGTTGGAATTTGGGGAGCGCACTCGCGCGACTGCTGGCAGCGACGACTTCACCGATGATGACTTCTTCCCCGACCTCGGCAACATCTTCCTCAATGACATGGGCAACAACCTCAACACCGACGGTGCTGCTCCCGTTGCACCATATGTGTTTCTATCCTTCCTGCTCGAAATCATGGTATAATTCATGTTTCTAGCATGTGTCCTAGATTCGATCTGTTCATCTACTATGCTAGTCCACATGATTAGTTTAATCTCTGTTATAGCCGTCATAATTTATTTTGTGCTTATTCGGATTAAATCTCGTAGTAACTTGCTCATATATTTAACTGGCGCAATGTCCCCTACAGCCACACCCATTTCATGGACGGCCTGGTTGATGCCTCCAAGGTGCCCTGCGTCTACTGCTATGAGTGCATGTCGCTGTTTTGGGGCTCGCCAGCGAGCCTCATGCATCACCTCACACCATCATCCGTAGATCACTACTAGCCCGCGGCGATGAACATCAAGTATGAGAAGTGCTACCCGTTCGCCATGCCAGAGTCGCTGGAGGATCACCGCCGCCTGCTAGTCTCAGAGGAGGAAGCATCTTCCTCTTGATCATGGGCACCAGCGAGGCCCGCGTAGGCTGCCACCCCGTCTCTGTAGTGTGCATCAGGGGCAACGCCGCTAATGCTGACACTGACACGAGGCAGATGTATGGGTGCGTGCTCACTGTTATTGCCACTCAGAGGTACGTGGGTGCCCAGACCGCCTCCATCACACTGACTGGGACTATGCCGAGCTGCTCCGTTCCCGCCGATGTGGGCATGGGAGACGCAGGGTATGATTTTTCCCCCAAGATGGTGCACGGGGACTCCAAGGAGGTTCACCTGGACATATGCATTACCAAGTTAAATGTTGATCATTGTTCTTGCTCAATGTAATCTGTTGTCTAAGCATGTGGAGACTTCTTATTTATATAGTATAGAACCTTCCATGCATGATCTTGCTCTATTAGAGTATCGCACTTGAATAAAACTATACCATTTATGGTTTAGTCTAGAATCTTCCAGGTATGCTTTTGCTCCATTAGAGTTCTCGCTTGCCATTTATGAGATTAACTGAGAATTTTTACTACAATACTTGTGAAAGACTTATGATGAACCCTTTCTTACATCTCCTGTGCCCCCTTCCAAATCATCCTGATTTAGTTCCTCCGTCTAGGTGTATAAGAGCATGGTTAATACTTAATAGTATAGCCAACTGTTGACTATAAGAAAGTGCCATGTTATCTGTAGCCAACATGTATAACAATCGATACTCAAAAACTAATTCTTAAAGATCATTTCTTGCAAAGCACAATAAGTGTTATTTCTTCAAAAGTTTTGGATGCAAGTTGAATGCTTTTGTGTGCAAAAGATACTTTTTTATCTATTTCACCCAGATGTTTGTGAGCTCTAGAGAAGAAATTATATCCAAACAAACCTATCGATACTCATTACACATGAGATGACCCCACATACTTTGTCAAAATAAACAACTCCCCGATCAATGCATTTCACCATTCCGTGCAACCCAAGGGCACCTTACTATATATAAGTACGACCATAAATTTAACTAACATTATATATAGTACGATAAATACTCATGCATGTCACCAAAAATTATATCATTGAAAATTATGTTCAAATATGAATCCTAGAATGTAGTTTTTGTTGACATGCACTAACATTTTGTCAGTTAAATCGTCGGTCAAATGCAATGGGGGACTAATAAACCACGACCGAGGTAGTAGGAGTGTAGAGGGCGGTGCTGCACGGGAGTCTCACCCCGCTCGTGGCACGGCAGTAAAGCCGTCATATCACAAAACACCACTACTCCTAGTAATAAGTGGTCAGGTAAAATAAACAGAACAGCAACCATCACATCCCTCCGTCTTTTTGCATTTCATCTCTCTGCAATTACTTTGTCTGGTTCATCTCCTACACTCCATCCCTAGCTACTACTCCTAGTATCCATAGCTACTACTCCTAGGGCCAGTTCTTTTGGCGGCTTTCAAAATAAGCCGTCTCTTCCCCAGCTTTTACCATAAGACTAGTCACATTAAGGCGCCTCACTCATTTATTTGGGCTTCAAAACTACTACTCCTACCTCCTTCCTGGTTTACTAGTCACCATTGTAATTTGTACTAAATTTTAACCAAATATTTAACTGATAAAATGTTAGTGCATGTCAACAAAAGTTATATAATTTTGGGTGACATGTATAAACATTTCATTAGTTAAATTTATGGTTAAAATTTGATACGGATTACAATGGGGACCAATACCAGGATGGAGGTAGTAGTTATGGGATTACTAATCTAGAAGCCTAAAAGAACTGGCCCCTGGTACTCCTAGTAGTAGTACTCAAGTTGGATTTCCAATTGCACGGCACAACTTGTTAGGCAAAAAATTTGATACAGGGTGTAGGAAGCGGTTTGGGAATTGCATACCTTCCAAACCAGTGAGATCCTCCATACAAAGTACGATAGAGAAATAACCACAGAGAAGGAAGCTAAAAGTAAACAATCAAACAAGCATTTTTCATTTGTTTTGCATTGAATCGTTTTACAAGCTTGACTAGTGTTGTTTTTCTACTTCTACAAAAACTGCATCGTAATGTTAAAATATGCATTTGCACGTACATAAGTAATAGTAGCAGCACAGTCTGCAAGCATATATAGAGAGAGACGTGTAGTGCGGTAGTATATGGTAAAGTTTGCGCTATATGCACGTACTTACAAAATGCGTACGGATACACAAGGTTATCCAAACGTTTCCTTTTACATACTTAATTAAGGACGCTAATAATGCCCGAACGTTCGGGATTTATCATTTGCATCCCAAAACTAATGAGATCGCCTTACGAAACTAAATTATATTCCTAATAAAAGCCAGGGCGCTCGTAGGAGCGCTTGCAGTGCGCCACGAGTGCCCTGGTGCGTGGCCGTTTCCCAGCGTGCTGACACAACGCCTCTACCTCAAACTTGCAACTCGCGAGGTGCTGATTGGTGGCTTGCCAGCGGGCGAGCGCGATCTCATCGGTATGGTGATCTGGTGCCAACAGGTACTCCTCCTTGCTGGAAGCATGCACCCGGTCCACGTACCGCCAAGCGTAGATGAGGCGCTTGGGCCCGACTGCACTCAGGGCTTTGGCACGGGCGTCCTCCACCACCCTCACGGCCCTCACACGAGCCTTCTACCAAAGAGCCAATTGCCTGACTCATGACATAGGCCTGCCAGGCAGCATGCCTCGCGGTGCACTTCTCTTCCTCGGCGTTCTTCTCCGCCTCTATTTTGGCGCGCTCTTCCGGAGGCAAACCTCCCACAAGGCGACATCCATTTCTTTCCAAAGCTCCTCAAGTCTGGGGGGTACAGCGGGCAGCGCAGCGTTCTCCTCGTAGCGGGGAGCCAACGCGTCCTTTGACCCGTGTGCTGGGGAGACTGAGAACACTGACGCGTCCATCTCGACGCGTCGTGGCGAGGAGCGGAAAGCCGACGCGCCCTCTTCGACTAGTGGCGGCAAGGAACAGAACGTCAACGCATGACCGTCCGTGCGGTGCAGCAAGGGGCGACTAGGGCTTGGGAGGGGCGATGCCATGGTGGTCGACGTGAGATAGAGGGGGAGGAGATAGCATGGACGTGAGCGTTCTTCCGAATGTCGTGGAAGGCGCAGTATTTATAGCGAGCAATGGCACACATACATAAGATCTGGACTGAGCTTCACTGACTTATCTGCAGGTGCAGTTGCGTCACTGACATGTGGGCCAGATGCTTATTGAGCCCACATGTCAGTGACACGATGCACCTGTAGTTGAGTAACTAAAGCAGCGTCTGTAAGATATGTTGCATGATTAATGTAATAGCTATGTGGGCATATTTGTTGGTGTAAATTACGGGAGAGGGAAGGGGTGGAAATATTGCTGGTCACAACGGATTGGACGAGCGCGGGGGGAGGAGAGTCATGCAAGCAGATTTTTTCCATGGGGTGGAGTGGTGGGACTGCCGAAGGGAGAAGGAGAGTCAAGAAGGCGTTCAGATTTCAAAGTGCACTAAATTATTGCATGCGATGATTAAGGCTGGCCATAGTGGAGGTAATGTGGTAGCATCTGGTATCATGCACACGGGAATAGCAAACATGCTGAAGTGGCAAAGAATTAAAGAAGATAGGGGTGGTTAGAGTAACAGATCTATATAGGTCGTCCGATCTATATCTAACGGATAGGAAGGAAACTATGACAATTTACCCACACTCCTCTCCACAATTGCAGATAAGGCCTTCCCTCATTCATCCTTTTCTCCCACAAGTTCTTGATGTTCGATGCAACGCACGTGCATCTTGCTAGTGCATGTAAAAATCTTTTTCATTTACTAGTGTTCATGCATGCATGCAATGCGATAATGCATTGGTAAACACATTTTTTGTGAAGAACGAGAGCATTAATTGAGTAGTTTTGCATACTACAAAAACTATTCCACCGCTCTATCTTGGTAAGAGTAGGTGAATTTTTTTGAATCGAGACCTTTAAACTAGAAGGGAGGTAGTAGTACTTTAATAGCTAACCTTGTTGTGATGACTAGATAGGACATGGCCCGCACCTGGACAGAGGAAATAGTCTGCATTGTGCATATAAGTTTTGTCTGAAGTCAATGCACCTCTACTTTGACCAAGCTTATAGAAAAATGTATCAACATTCAAAATGTCAAATCAATATTTTTATACTCATTATAAAATGTAGTTTCATAAAATATATATTTGGAATTGTAGATATTGACTTTGCAAACTTTGCAAACTTAGACTTGACACAAACCTTACGCGGAGTAAAAAGGACCAGAGGGAGTATCATGCATGCGGAGTAGGCAAAAAAAATTGCTCATTTATAGTCATCCGAAGTCTCAAAGGGCGCGACTGCGCGAGGGAGGCGAAGGTCATGGGAGGCGCGACAGTTGATGGAATTAAGTGAAGTTACATCCACGCGCCGGCATGGAGAGCGAACACGCAGAAGCTATAATGTCAGGCCTACGATATGGGTCTAGTATACATGACATCTAGTGGGTCCCACATAGTACTCGATAACTCTTTGGGGGCATGAAGCCATTTATCCATCGGGCAAGCCAACAAACCCATGCCGTTCACACGCCCTACTCGTCCCCGTCTTCTACCTTACAATAGTTTGCTCCCAGTCGCCTCGTCCTTTCACATTACACTAGTTCAACTTCTCCTAACTCGCCTCCAAAATCCATGGCCTCCTAAATCTCCATGTTTGCTGCTGAGTACCAGGTTAGAGCCATCACCGGTGATGAGTTCATCGTCATCCACACCCGTAGATCTGCGACGATGGAAGCATGCCTTGCTCGCTTCCTACGCATGTTCAATAGTTCGAAGGATGAGTGGGTCGTTGGGCTAGATGTTGAGTACACCACAGTCCTTGAAAGCAAGAAGATTCTAAAGGAGGCAGAGAATAAGAAGCCTGCCGTGATCCAGGTTTGCGTACATAATGTGTGCTTGGTCTACCACATATTCCAAGCCGACGTTGAGTGCCAGGATTTTAAGAACTTCCTCAAGGATGAAAGAGTGAAATTCGTTACTATAGACTTTAGGAACGATGGGAGTGTCCTGCGTCGGATAGGCCTCGTTGTAGGCCAGCCCTTCGCTCTCTAGAAGGAAAGCCTGGTGCCCTCCTCTCAGCCTTCAATGCTAACCCTGGCAGCAGCCATGATTAATCCTTCGTACGATCAACTGAAGAAACTTCACCAGAAGTTTCATCATGCATGGGAGTCGTCGACGATAGATGAAGATCACATCATGTACGCAACAATGGATGCCTACCTTTGTTTAAATGTCTACAAGGGTTGGATGAAGAAGTAAAGCCTAGTGTCTGGTTCAAGCAAAGAACCATCGGCGAACAGGAAGAGGAAGAGGGACGAGGACGAAGTCGAGGACGTGGACTCGGACTCCGAGTAAGGTGGTAGTGCTGTCACTCATGCTGGTTCTACTGCAGTGTCAAGCGGACTAGTTGCTTAGTTTTATGTCATTGGTGTGTTGTGCTGAGCCCCCAGCAAAACTATGTTTATGTTCTTTCTCGTTATTTGAACTCTTTAGTACGTACAGTAGTACTAGTATGTCTTACTACTGTTCTTCTTGTAGTTGGTACTACTGCTCGTATCTTCGTGTTCCTACAGTACTTAATACGTACGTACAAGTAGTATAATTTGGGTCAGTCGATTTGTGAAATAAGTTCGATGGACAAAGGAAGAAGACATCATAGAAGCTAACCCAGTATCTATATTAGGCTGGCAGGGTGCCCATGATCTATCTTATGAGTGCTGGGTGTGGAATGCAGTTCGCCGGAAAAAATGGATCGTGCCCGGGTTAAACGGATGGCGGGTGTGGGGGAGCATGGCGGTGGCAGGCGGTTGAGGGGAGGGCGGGGCAATGGCGGGAGGTGGTTAGGCATGTGGCAGTCTGGCGGCTCGATGCCTAAGAGAGAAGATGAACAGTGCATCAATTTTTGAGGTTGAAGGAGCCCTTCTAGCCCACAGGAGTCGACTGACCCAAATTGGTCCTTCAGATTGCAGGATCCATGTGGCATTCAATGTCTCGAGGGTAGATTCCGCGCCCGCACCCGGTTTGTGGGCTCTGCGCGGGCGCGACCGGCTTCCACCGTGACAACCACCATGCGCGCCTCCTCCGCGCGGGCGGAGACGACAACGACACGCTAGCTCCTCCTCGCCAATGTGCTGGAGCACGCGCTCATCCTCCTCTTCGTACGCTGTGTGCATAGACGCGGCTCCACCAGCTGCTCGCGTGCTTGGCAGCATGGTGACATCGCGAGGAGGGACTGTAGATGACATGAGCGGGCGAGCCTTCGGCTTCATGGCACAGGGATGGCGGCAACACCGCGTTGATGGGCGAGAGATGGTTGGCCGGAGCAGGCGGGCACCGGCATGCATAATGGTGGTGGCGGCATATTGATGAGTGCGCGTATGGGAGCTTAGTTTAGTTTTATATAGGGTTAGTCAAACTTAAAAGAACACCGTAATAGTACACGTGAACATCAATCTGAGGTAGCGCTTATATTAGTTACGCCGACAACAATATGGAATCCTGCGCAAGCGCGTGCACCGCGGCCGCGCGGTCGATCGAACGGTGTGTCATCGTGTCGCGCTCGAAGGACATCCAGCAAACCTTTTTGTGTGTGTGAAAACAATCCCTGAATATTAATCAACTTTTTTTTCCTGGAAAAGTTCTTCACGCTACAATATTTCGATATATTTGAATTTAGCTTCAGTTTGTTTTTGTTTGGATTTGGACGTTTTAGGTGTGCCCTAGTTTTTTCTAATACTGGTTTTGTGTGTGTGACTGAGAGAGAATGTGTGTATGTGTGTTGTGGCGGGAGGGCAATGTGGATAGGGTGTTAGTGTGATAGAGCACTACTAGGGAAAAGCCTAGCAGCAGCGCGGGTTTTAGGCCTATTAGTAGCGCGGGCAGGAGCGCTACTAATAAGGCGCTACAGCAAAGCTTAGCAGTAGCGTGCCTAGACCCACGCTACTGCTAAATTGACTTAGTAGTAGCGCTTCTCAAGAGGAGCGCTACTGGTAATTAGTAGGAGCACTTCCCCTTGCCCGCGCTACTACTATTATTTAGTATTTTATTTCCTTTTTATTTCATGTTGTATTCATACACCTTTACACAAGTTTTCATACAATAGGAATTTAGATATTGTTTTTACATCATAATGAGTTATTACATCACGGGGTGAAAGAACCGTGGACTAGTTTCAAGTGGATGTCCATCCACTTGAAACTAATCTGTGGTTCTTTCACCCAATGATATAATAATATCATCATCATCATCATCATCATCATATCATTAACAACTTATCATCATAATACATCATTGTCATATAACACCTCCTCAAGATCATCGTTTTCATCAATGACATCACATAGCAAATTGGTCACTAGTCGTAATCACAAGTACTCCTCATTATCAACTCTAACACATTACCACATAATAAACATATTGTACCTCATAAGACCTACTACATACGATTAAGACCTACTACATTTTCTAAGGTAAAATAGCAAAAAACAAGATAGCCCCTGACTCTCCATTATGGAGAATGGAGATTAGCCTATCTCCAATTCTTGCCTTTCGCTGAATCGTACTTCTAAGAACCTCCTTGCGAATGTCCATACATTTCTTCCATTCTTTGATGAACTTGTGCTCACCGGTTTTAGAAATCTGATATGCACAGGTGAGCTCCCTAGATTTACCTGGCAGTATGTTCAGAACTGTAAGGCGACCATTCAGATACATCAGATGAGGCACACAATCCATCGGGAGTTTCTATTGAAAACATAGTAATAACTTCGTAGTTAGCAATGATGTACTAGTTTTAGAAGTATGCAAAAGATGCACGGATGTCGTAATAGTAAAAAATCTTACCATGGTATCTCCAGAGAAGTTACCGTGGTTCAACACGTGCACTAGTGGCACGTATTCACCATAATTTGGAGGAGTTCGATAATAGTTATTGTAATCCTTAAGAAGAGTACAAAGTGCGATCAGATGATTTTTCTCCTTATAAGTTAATTCGGAGCCATTAGTGTAGTGGGTTTTGCTACCATCTTCCGCACAGTCTTTGAAGAATCAAAATAAGCTGTCAATGGACATAAGCTGTCAACTATTTTGAAATAAACAATATAAATTAGTTAATAACTATGTTTGAGAAACTCAAATAGCGGTACAATTGGAAGCGTATCAACAAGGACCCAAATGCCCATATTGTCTTGCTCGATGTCAAGATCATCAAGATCCATGGTAACAATCATACCCTCATAAAAACCATACATTTTGCAAAGTGCTTCCCTATTTTGGCAACCAAAATGGGTTACGCTCTGAGCATTGCACAGATTTACTTCAAAATCCATATCATGATGGGTCCTTAGGTGTATTTTCTTTGTTTCAAAATTTTCATGGTCTTCAAAATCCATCCTCTCCAAGACATAGCGTCTTGCATGGCATGGGATAAGCTAGTCAAATTGTAAAAGATGAAAATTAGACATTGAAATAGTTGAAGTCATGATTAATTACGAAAAAAACACTTGTCGTTGTTGCGTACCATTTCAACATCGAAGGTCTCCTCAAGCTTAATGCTGAAGCACCGATCTTCATCCGGCTCAACGAACCTGTCGCACATACCTCAATCGTCCTGGCACCAGCTGCACTCCCTCGGGAGACTGTCGTCGTCTGAGTACGACATTTCCTACATTCATAATTCAAAGATTAAACTTGTACAATTAAATATATGTACTAAAAAACCTAAATTAGATCATTATTTTTCGAGAAAATCCAGGCCACTCGATATTTCCTACATATTCTAGCACAAGTCATGCCATAATTCACGAAAAAATCTGGCATGACCTTTGCTAAAAAAGGACATATCGAGCGCCTGAAATTTGCCGGAACGGAAATTAATCAACACTCCAGCAAAACATAGGCCACTCGGAGGTGTAAACTGAACATGAACGGCCACTTGGGCAACCACATATCCTATTTGAGCAACACAAGATATCCATGGATATTTGGCTGGTCCCACCTTGATGTCGGAGGGGGTCGGTGACGGGGACGACGGCGGGGATGTCGGAGGGGGTCGGTGATGGGGACGACGGCGGGGATGTCGGAGGGGGTCGGTTACGGGGACGACGGCGGTCACCTGAAACCGTATAAGTTATCACTAATACATCCCGAATAATTGCTTAAACTAAAAAATAACAACAAATATGACATGTTCAACTAGTTTTATTAATTCAACTAGTTCTTACCAAATATAAACTTACTATAAATAGAAAAAAAATAGTTCTTTCTAAAAATAAAGTAGTTCAACTAGTTATATTAATTATCTTACTAAAAATACATTAGTTCTATTAATTAAACTAGTTCAACTAGTTTATTAATTTACTTACTAAACTAGTTCAACTACAACTAAAGTAGTTCAACTACAACTACTATTAATCATACTGCCTTAGTTAACTAGTACCATCACTACTAGTAATTAACATCTACTACTACTAAAAATCATTATCTATGAACCCTAAATTAACATCTACTACTACTAAACAACATCTAGTACTAACTAAGCAGAGAGAAAGGGGGTGGGGCGACGGAGAGGTAGGGGCGGCGAGGGCAGGATCAGGATCGGGAGGCGGCAGTGCTGGGTGGGCTCGGGTGGCGGCGGTGAGGTCGAGGGCGGTGGGAGGAGGGCTGCCGGTGGAGGACAGAGGAGGGGTGGCCGCAGGCGGAGGGAAGAGGGCGGCCGCAGGCGGAGGGAGGAGGCGGCGGCGGAGGAGGGAGGGCGGCCGCAGGCGGAGGGAGGATGTGCAAGGAGGAGGGAGGAGGGACGGAAGGAGGGGAGTACCTCGGTGGCGGACGGACGAAGGCGGCGGCGGCGGCGACGCACGGCGACGTCGCACGGGCGAGAGTGAGAGTGTGAGTGAGAGAGAGGGTCAGTCGTGCGTGTGGGGATAAGGTAGGGATAGTTGTAGCGCGTTTGCCAAAATGCGCAACAGCTAATCTAAATAGCAGTAGTGTTGTGCACTGTTACGCGCTACTACTAAGTTGGACTACCAGTAGCGCTTTGTAGATAAACCGCTACTACTAAGTGTAAGTGTACAAAAATACGTCAGTGCAAAAATACATTGGCCATCAATGATCTTTTTGTGTACAATCTAAATTGTCAATATGAGTCCTCTCCGGTAGGAATCGGAGAGGACTCATATTGCAGCCACAAATTTTACACATAGAGTTCAGTGAAGACCATCTAGTTGTGATAGTTTCATAAGTAACATATTTAAGGTGGTAAACACCCTGTTCGCGGAGCGAGGTGGGACTAAACTTGTGGGTTGATCTTAGCAGTAGCGATTTTCTTCAAAGCATGTTGCTACTAACTTCTGTAGCAGTAGCGCGGTTCAGTATAGGGCGCTACTACTATAACTAGCTGGGGACGAGGTCATGGCAATTAGAGCAGTAGCGCGGTTTGGTGTGGACGCGCTACTGCTATTTTCCTTTCAGCAGCGTGTTTTTCTATCACACGCTGCTGCTAAATAGCAGTAGCATCGTATTTTGAGGAGCGTTCCTGGTAAGATTCTATGTATAGGCTTTTCCCTAGTAGTGGAGACATAGAGAGGTGTGAATGTGCAAATGATCATGCATGAGTGAGACATAGAGAGATGCTGATACGTTGTGTATAAATGAGAGAACGGTCTTCTATTTGTACTTATGTGTGTGCGCGCGCGAGAGAGAGAGAGAGAGTATAAATGAGAGAAAGGTCTTCTATTTGTACTTATGTGTGTGCGAGAGAGAGAGAGAGAGAGGAGCATCTATAACAGAACAACCATCTCTCTCGATTCGTCTGTCCCTCGCACGATCGCATGTAACACATACATCAACGCACACATTTTGACAACCTCACCCGACCCCTACCCACCTCAAGGCCACATATCGCTCTCTATCTCGCACGCGCAATCTCTACACACACATTTCTCTCC